>NC_048572.1:13939828-14212328 GCF_013265735.2 Oncorhynchus mykiss
TCTCACCCTGCCCAGACCCACCAGTTCTCACCCTGCCCAGACCCACCTGTTCTCACCCTGCCCAGACCCACCAGTTCTCACCCTGCCCAGACCCACCAGTTCTCACCCTGCCCAGACCCACCAGTTCTCACCCTGCCCAGACCCACCTGTTCTCACCCTGCCCAGACCCACCTGTTCTCACCCTGCCCAGACCCACCAGTTCTCACCCTGCCCAGACCCACCTGTTCTCACCCTGCCCAGACCCACCTGTTCTCACCCTGCCCAGACCCACCTGTTCTCACCCTGCCCAGACCCACCAGTTCTCACCCTGCCCAGACCCACCTGTTCTCACCCTGCCCAGACCCACCTGTTCTCACCCTGCCCAGACCCACCTGTTCTCACCCTGCCCAGACCCACCTGTTCTCACCCTGCCCAGACCCACATGTTCTCAACCTGCCCAGACCCACATGTTCTCACCCTGCCCAGACCCACCAGTTCTCACCCTGCCCAGACCCACCTGTTCTCACCCTGCCCAGACCCACCTGTTCTCACCCTGCCCAGACCCACATGTTCTCACCCTGCCCAGACCCACCTGTTCTCACCCTGCCCAGACCCACCTGTTCTCACCCTGCCCAGACCCACCAGTTCTCACCCTGCCCAGACCCACCTGTTCTCCCCCTGCCCAGACCCACCTGTTCTCACCCTGCCCAGACTCACCTGTTCTCACCCTGCCCAGACCCACCAGTTCTCACCCTGCCCAGACCCACCTGTTCTCCCCCTGCCCAGACCCACCTGTTCTCACCCTGCCCAGACTCACCTGTTCTCACCCTGCCCAGACCCACCTGTTCTCACCCTGCCCAGACTCACCTGTTCTCACCCTGCCCAGACCCACCTGTTCTCACCCTGCCCAGACCCACCTGTTCTCACCCTGCCCAGACTCACCTGTTCTCACCCTGCCCAGACCCACCAGTTCTCAACCTGCCCAGACCCACATGTTCTCACCCTGCCCAGACCCACCAGTTCTCACCCTGCCCAGACCCACCTGTTCTCACCCTGCCCAGACCCACATGTTCTCACCCTGCCCAGACCCACATGTTCTCACCCTGCCCAGACCCACCTGTTCTCACCCTGCCCAGACCCACATGTTCTCACCCTGCCCAGACCCACCAGTTCTCACCCTGCCCAGACCCACCTGTTCTCACCCTGCCCAGACCCACATGTTCTCACCCTGCCCAGACCCACATGTTCTCACCCTGCCCAGACCCACCTGTTCTCACCCTGCCCAGACCCACATGTTCTCACCCTGCCCAGACCCACCAGTTCTCACCCTGCCCAGACCCACCTGTTCTCACCCTGCCCAGACCCACATGTTCTCACCCTGCCCAGACCCACCTGTTCTCACCCTGCCCAGACCCACATGTTCTCACCCTGCCCAGACCCACCTGTTCTCACCCTGCCCAGACCCACCTGTTCTCACCCTGCCCAGACCCACCTGTTCTCACCCTGCCCAGACCCACCTGTTCTCACCCTGCCCAGACCCACCTGTTCTCACCCTGCCCAGACCCACCAGTTCTCACCCTGCCCAGACCCACCTGTTCTCACCCTGCCCAGACCCACCAGTTCTCACCCTGCCCAGACCCACCAGTTCTCACCCTGCCCAGACCCACCAGTTCTCACCCTGCCCAGACCCACCAGTTCTCACCCTGCCCAGACCCACCAGTTCTCACCCTGCCCAGACCCACCAGTTCTCACCCTGCCCAGACCCACCAGTTCTCACCCTGCCCAGACCCACCTGTTCTCACCCTGCCCAGACCCACCTGTTCTCACCCTGCCCAGACCCACCTGTTCTCACCCTGCCCAGACCCACCTGTTCTCACCCTGCCCAGACCCACCTGTTCTCACCCTGCCCAGACCCACCTGTTCTCACCCTGCCCAGACCCACATGTTCTCACCTTGCCCAGACCCACCAGTTCTCAACCTGCCCAGACCCACCTGTTCTCACCCTGCCCAGACCCACCTGTTCTCAACCTGCCCAGACCCACCTGTTCTCACCCTGCCCAGACCCACCTGTTCTCACCCTGCCCAGACCCACCTGTTCTCAACCTGCCCAGACCCACCTGTTCTCACCCTGCCCAGACCCACCTGTTCTCACCCTGCCCAGACCCACCAGTTCTCACCCTGCCCAGACCCACCTGTTCTCACCCTGCCCAGACCCACCAGTTCTCACCCTGCCCAGACCCACCTGTTCTCACCCTGCCCAGACCCACCAGTTCTCACCCTGCCCAGACCCACCTGTTCTCACCCTGCCCAGACCCACCAGTTCTCACCCTGCCCAGACCCACCTGTTCTCACCCTGCCCAGACCCACCAGTTCTCACCCTGCCCAGACCCACCAGTTCTCACCCTGCCCAGACCCACCAGTTCTCACCCTGCCCAGACCCACCAGTTCTCACCCTGCCCAGACCCACCAGTTCTCACCCTGCCCAGACCCACCAGTTCTCACCCTGCCCAGACCCACATGTTCTCACCCTGCCCAGAACCGGAACTTCTCATCTTGCCCAGACCCACCAGTGCTCACCCTGCCCACACCCACATGTTCTCACCCTGCCCAGAACCGGAACTTCTCATCTTGCCCAGACCCACCAGTTCTCACCCTGCCCAGAACCGGAACTTCTCATCTTGCCCAGACCCACCAGTTCTCACCCTGCCCAGACCCACATGTTCTCACCCTGCCCAGACCCGCCAGTTCTCACCTTGCTCAGACCTGCCAGTTCTCACCCTGCCCAGACCCACATGTTCTCACCCTGCTCAGACCTGCCAGTTCTCACCCTGCCCAGACCCACATGTTCTCTCCCTGCCCAGACCCACATGTTCTCACCCTGCCCAGACCCACATGTGCTCACCCTGCTCAGACCTGCCAGTTCTCACCCTGCCCAGACCCACCTGTTCTCACCCTGCTCAGACCTGCCAGTTCTCACCCTGCCCAGACCCACATGTTCTCACCCTGCTCAGACCCACCATTTCTCCCCCTGCCCAGACCCACATGTTCTCACCCTGCCCAGACCCACCAGTTCTCACCCTGCCCAGACCCACATGTTCTCACCTTGCCCAGACCCACATGTTCTCACCCTGCCCAGACCCGCCAGTTCTCACCCTGCCCAGACCCACATGTTCTCACCCTGCCCAGACCCACCAGTTCTCACCCTGCCCAGACCCACCAGTTCTCACCCTGCCCTGACCCAGCAGTTCTCAACCTGCCCAGACCCACATGTTCTCACCCTGCCCAGACCCGCATGTTCTCACCCTGCCCAGACCCACCAGTTCTCACCCTGCCCAGACCCACATGTTCTCACCCTGCCCAGACCCACCAGTTCTCAACCTGCCCAGACCCACCAGTTCTCACCCTGCCCAGACTCACATGTTCTCACCCTGCTCAGACCCACCTGTTATCAGCCTGCCCAAACCCACATGTTCTCACCCTGCCCAGACCCACGTGTTCTCACCCTGCCCAGACCCACCAGTTCTCACCCTGCCCAGACCCACATGTTCTCACCCTGCCCAGACCCACCAGTTCTCACCCTATCCAGACCCACATGTTCTCACCCTGCCCAGACCCACCAGTTCTCACCCTGCCCAGACCCACCAGTTCTCACCCTGCCCAGACCCACCAGTTCTCACCCTGCTCAGACCCACCTGTTATCAGCCTGCCCAAACCCACATGTTCTCACCCTGCCCAGACCCACGTGTTCTCACCCTGCCCAGACCCACCAGTTCTCACCCTGCCCAGACCCACATGTTCTCACCCTGCCCAGACCCACCAGTTCTCACCCTGCCCAGACCCACATGTTCTCACCCTGCCCAGACCCACCAGTTCTCACCCTGCCCAGACCCACCAGTTCTCACCCTGCCCAGACCCACCAGTTCTCAACCTGCCCAGACCCACCAGTTCTCACCCTGCCCAGACTCACATGTTCTCACCCTGCTCAGACCCACCTGTTATCAGCCTGCCCAAACCTACATGTTCTCACCCTGCCCAGACCCACGTGTTCTCACCCTGCCCAGACCCACCAGTTCTCACCCTGCCCAGACCCACCAGTTCTCACCCTGCCCAGACCCACCAGTTCTCAACCTGCCCAGACCCGCCAGTTCTCACCCTGCCCAGACCCACCTGTTCTCACCCTGCCCAGACCCACCTGTTCTCACCCTGCCCAGACTCACGTTCTCACCCTGCTCAGACCCACCTGTTCTCACCCTGCTCAGACCCACCTGTTCTCACCCTGCTCAGACCCACCTGTTCTCACCCTGCCCAGACTCACATGTTCTCACCCTGCCCAGACCCACCAGTTCTCACCCTGCCCAGACCCACATGTTCTCACCTTGCCCAGACCCACCAGTTCTCACCCTGCCCAGGCCCGCCAGTTCTCACCCTGCCCAGACCCACCAGTTCTCACCCTGCCCAGACCCACCAGTTCTCAACCTGCCCAGACCCGCCAGTTCTCACCCTGCCCAGACCCACCTGTTCTCACCCTGCCCAGACCCACATGTTCTCACCCTGCCCAGACCCACCAGTTCTCACCCTGCCCAGACCCACCAGTTCTCACCCTGCCCTGACCCACATGTTCTCAACCTGCCCAGACCCGCATGTTCTCACCCTGCCCAGACCCACCAGTTCTCACCCTGCCCAGACCCACATGTTCTCACCCTGCCCAGACCCACCAGTTCTCACCCTGCCCAGACCCACCAGTTCTCACCCTGCCCAGACCCACCAGTTCTCAACCTGCCCAGACCCACCAGTTCTCACCCTGCCCAGACTCACATGTTCTCACCCTGCTCAGACCCACCTGTTATCAGCCTGCCCAAACCCACATGTTCTCACCCTGCCCAGACCCACGTGTTCTCACCCTGCCCAGACCCACCAGTTCTCACCCTGCCCAGACCCACATGTTCTCACCCTGCCCAGACCCACCAGTTCTCACCCTGCCCAGACCCACATGTTCTCACCCTGCCCAGACCCACCAGTTCTCACCCTGCCCAGACCCACCAGTTCTCACCCTGCCCAGACCCACCAGTTCTCAACCTGCCCAGACCCACCAGTTCTCACCCTGCCCAGACTCACATGTTCTCACCCTGCTCAGACCCACCTGTTATCAGCCTGCCCAAACCCACATGTTCTCACCCTGCCCAGACCCACGTGTTCTCACCCTACCCAGACCCACCAGTTCTCACCCTGCCCAGACCCACCAGTTCTCACCCTGCCCAGACCCACCAGTTCTCAACCTGCCCAGACCCGCCAGTTCTCACCCTGCCCAGACCCACCTGTTCTCAACCTGCCCAGACCCACCTGTTCTCACCCTGCCCAGACTCACGTTCTCACCCTGCTCAGACCCACCTGTTCTCACCCTGCTCAGACCCACCTGTTCTCACCCTGCTCAGACCCACCTGTTCTCACCCTGCCCAGACTCACATGTTCTCACCCTGCCCAGACCCACCAGTTCTCACCCTGCCCAGACCCACATGTTCTCACCTTGCCCAGACCCACCAGTTCTCACCCTGCCCAGACCCGCCAGTTCTCACCCTGCCCAGACCCACCAGTTCTCACCCTGCCCAGACCCACCAGTTCTCAACCTGCCCAGACCCGCCAGTTCTCACCCTGCCCAGACCCACCTGTTCTCACCCTGCCCAGACCCACCTGTTCTCACCCTGCCCAGACTCACATGTTCTCAACCTGCCCAGACCCGCCAGTTCTCACCCTGCCCAGACTCACATGTTCTCAACCTGCCCAGACCCGCCAGTTCTCACCCTGCCCAGACCCACCTGTTCTCACCCTGCCCAGACCCACCTGTTCTCACCCTGCCCAGACTCACATGTTCTCACCCTGCCCAGACCCACATGTTCTCACCCTGCCCAGACCCACCTGTTCTCACCCCTATCTCCAGTGCCTGTATTACTCTCCACTACACGTCCTCAAATTGCACCATTTTGTTCCACTTTGTCACCAACACTCTTCCAATATTTAGATAAAGAAGCATATGATTTTTTCATTGTCTTAGTGACGGAGGATTGGTTGATTTCCAGTTTTTAAGTATACATTTTTTCAAGATAATTGACAAGAAGAGTATCGTCCAGCCCATCGGGTAGCTCACTGCACCCTGATATGACATGTCTTGAAATATGCACACAGACAGATTAAAAGTACATTTACATTGTAATACTTCGGACAGCACATTTTTAACTTTATAGCATTCGTTTTACACTCAAGAAATTACTGTTGTTGTGCTGTAGAATTTGTGAATTTGGTCTCTTGTATAATAAATTCTATGAGTTTATGCTGGATTAAACATATATTTTCCATAACTGAGATTTTGTTAGTTGTGTTCTTACATCTTGTGCCAATATCAGTTATTTTTAAGTCTTGGTTCCAACTATCATATGAATACCTCTTTCTGACTCAAATAGGATTCCCTCAAGATTGCTCTGATGTTCAAAAGATTTCAAATGGAAATGGAAACTTTTAATTTGCATGTACAGTTGAAGTCAGAAGTTAGGGGACAGAGAGAGGAGTGGAACAAGGAGAGAGAGAGGGGGGGGGACAAAGAGAAAGAGAGAGTAGGAGGACAAAGAGAGAGTGCGAGAGAGAGAGAGAGAGAGAGGTAACCGCTGCACAACAGCAGAACCCGAGACAGAGCTGCATTTCCTGACAAAATGTAGAAAAATATTAAGCAAAGGTTTCAGACCTCTCTGATGAGAATAAGCTACCCGTCCATTTGGGCGAGGACGCAGAGAACTGTGGGTTGGCAGCGCACTACATTGCTGCCTACCATAAGATGAGAGACAGTGTCTGACAGACCAATCAACCTGCACATGTTCTCTACTGTATGCTTATTGTTATTGTTCAAAGTATAGTTATTTTGACCCTTGGTTATTGTTGTTACTGTTGTGCCGTTGACAATTTTGATTCTTCCCTCTAGGTTGTGAAGGTAGGAAACAACACCTCCACTTCACTGATCCTCAATACAGGATCAGGATCAGACCCCTCCTGTACTCCCTGTTCACCCATGACTGCGTGGCCATGCACACCTCCAAATCAAGTTTGCAAATGACACAACAGTAGTAGGCCTGATTGCCAACAATGACGAGACAGCCTACAGGGAGGAGGTGAGGGCCCTGGGAGAGTGGTGCCAGGAAAAATAACCTTTCACTCAACGTCAACAAAACAAAGGAGTTGATTGTGGACTTCAGGAAACAGCAGAGGGAGCAGGCCCCTATCCACATCGATGGGACTGCGGTGTAGAGGGTGGAAAGCTTCAAGTTCCTCGGCATACACATCACTGACGGTCTGAAATGGTCCACCCACACAACCTCAGGAGGCTGAAGAAATTTGTCTTGGCCCTCACAAACTTTTAGAGATGCACAATTGAGAGCATCCTTTGGGTGTATCACGGTCTGGTACGGCAACTGCACCACCCGCAACCACAGGGTTCTCCAGAGGGTGGTGCGGTCTGCCTAACGCATCACCGGGGGCAAATTACCTGCCCTCCAGGACACCTGCACCCGATGTCACAGGAAGGCCAAAACGATCATCAAGGACATCAACCACCTGAGCCATAGACTGTTCACCCCGCTATCATCCAGAAGGAGAGGTCAGTACAGGTGCATCAAAACTGGAACCAAGAGACTGGAAAACAGCTTCTATCTCAAGGCCATCAGACTGTTAAATAGCCATCACTAGCCGGCTTCCACCCTGTTACGCAACCCTGCACCTTAGAGGCTTCTACACTATATACATAGACTTAGAATCACTGGCCACTTTAATAACATTTAAATAATGTTTACATGATGCTTTACTCATCTCATATGTATATACTCTATTCTATTCTACTGCACTGTTAGATACTTATTATTATTGCTAAAACCACAATAACATCTGCTAAATATGTGACAAACACAATTTTATTTGATTTTTGATTTGATGGATGCCAGTCTTTCCTAGTTGAGGGTTGACGAGCAATCAACTGCTTCTCTTCTAGTTTTTATGATAGATATTACTGTGACAAAAATTCAAGATTGTCTACATAATCAAATAACATTCAGCTCAGACACCCACAAATACCCCACAAGACATGCCACCAGGGGTCTCTTCACAGCCCCCAAGCCCAAAACGAATTCACGGCAACGCAAAGTACGATACAGAATCATGATCACATGAAACTCCCCTCCATCTCCAATTACTTGTCATGTTTTGTGTTTTTTTTGTGGACACAAGGGATAGAATGTTCTTATCTCTCCAATACAACATATTCAGGACACCATGCACTTCAGCCCATACATAAGCAGAACCTCATTGAGTGGGACAGATAATATGGAGTGTGTGTAAGGGAGATCTACAAAGTTGCCTGCAGCAGAGAAAGACTGCATCCCAAATGGCACCATATTCCCTATATAGTGCACCCCTTGTGCCATTTGGGACGCAGAGAGTGATGTGTGTAGGGCCTATAGAGCAGTAGCACAGGGCTGGTTGAGTGATGAAGCACTGTGGAGGGAGTGGGTGGGCTGGTCTGGTCCCCATTCTCTGGAGCCCCCGTCCCCATGCATCTGGCAGGAGAGGAATGTGCTGGTCATTCATGACTGGAGAGGGTAGAGAGGAGAGGATAGAGGGAGAGGGTAGAGAGGAGAGGATAGAGGGAGAGGGTAGAGAGGAGAGGATAGAGGGAGAGGGGAGAGAGGAGAGGGGGGAGAGAGGAGAGGGGAGAGAGGAGAGGGGGAGGGAGAAAATAGAGGATAGAGAGAGGGATAGAGAGAGGAGAGAGGAGAGGGGAGAGCTGGGCTGAATTCCAAATGGCACCCTATTTATTATTACAGTGCATTCATTTTGACCATAGCCCTATGGGCCCAGGTCAAAAATAGTGCACTATATAGATGTAGCCCTCATTTCTCCCAGCGCAAGATTGGGCTGGGGGTCCAGAGGGGGCTATGGGGGGGTGTATTGTTCAGTCACTCTTTTGTCCCTCAGATAAATGGGGTGCAAGGAGTGGAGAGCAATGGTGGTGGTGGGGGTTTTATCAGAAGAAGTGAAAAGAAAACATCTGTGTGTTTTGGATTAGACCCTGTCCGGGTGGGCTTCACCCCTCTGTTCCCTCTCACATAGATTTGGATTGTGTCCCAAATGGCCCCTATTCCCTATTTAGAGCATTAGGGCACATTAACTTTTCATCCGGGATCGTCCACAGCCGCCTGGTCTCCTGCCGGTCTTAAATGTCCCAGTGTCTGTCTTGAACACGAAAAGTCCATTTTCTGAGGTTGTGACGAGGTTCGGGAAAAAAATATTTCTTTCCAATTCAACATTCACAAGTCAAGTCAAAAGGTTAGAGGGGCCAGGTTGGTTAAATTGGGTCTGCTTTATTTTGGGATAATGCATACCCGACTGGGTGATGGCTTGTTGGTCTGGCACAATTTTTTTTTATCAGTGACAGGAATAACATGTAAGTCTGCAGCGGCCAGCCCAGCTCAACCGCTCTCTATAAATATTGAAAACAGGGAGAGAGAGGAGAGGGGATAAGGCTGGGCCCTGGCCTGAACCACAGCTGATAAGATAAAAAGAATTACACTTGGACTTGAGAGCCCTGAGTACAATGCATGAATTACAGAAGGAAACGGTATACTCTCTATGCAAGGGAGCAAACAACATCAAGCATTCTCTGATCAAATCTTGAAAAAGGAGCTGTTTCATAATCAAATCAAATACCTCAGTGGAGATTTGATCTCGATAAAGAAACCCAAAGGTTCACCACTGCGTTGGTGTTCTGACAAGAAATTCATGAGAAATATATTACGTTTTTATTTTTCCGATTCCAATGATTTTAATGATTTATTTTATTTATTCACAGGTAAACTGTTTTTTTTCTCCTCCAGAAAGGGAATTCTAAAGAGTTACTGCCACACAGTCAGCGAGTTTAGTGAGTGGATGTCTCCTTATGATTACTGTATCCATCCATGGTTGTTATGTATAATGTGTATAGTAGCTTGGCTGATGCGCGATCCACCTGACTGCACCTATCAGTGAAACACACGCCTCTCCATCTGCATATGTAACTTAAACCACTAGTCATCTGCTTTCAGAGAGGGAAAGCCCTGATGTTTTCATGTTCCTCTACAAGTACAGTGAGAGCCATAGCCATGCTCGGCTCTCTGTGTGTCAGTGGAATGTGTATGTGGAAACAGGACTCCGCCACATCAAATCAGCGCTGTTGAAACCAATCATATCATTCTGAAGCTTTATGGATTTTTTATAAAGCGCAAGTGTCAGTGTGTGAGGCTGAAAGAGGGAGTGTGAGAAGCCTGTAAGAGCCTTTGATTGGACTATGGACTGGAGGACTGATCTGTTAAAGCTAGCACACCTGATGATGATGCACTCCAGAGTTAGAGGCTGCATTCCAAATGAAACACTATTCCAGATATAGTGCACTACTTTCTTCCAGAGCCCTATGCCCTGGTCAAAAGTTGTGCTTTAAATAGGGAGTAGGGTGCCATTTGGGACGCATCATTTGAGTATGTCAGAGAGAGAAAGTTTCTGGAAAGTCCTTGACACAATAAAGCTGCAGACTTTTGGGTCTATGAAATTTGGCTTACAACAAAATACTTTCGGATACCTATCTATTTCTGTTCCCCAAGGATGTCTAATATCCACTCTGCTTTCCGTAATATCCATTTGTTGTACAATATCTATGCTCCATTCCTGTCCTCATAAGCAGCAGATGTCGCTGAGCAATGGCTCCCTCTTCTTCTTAGTACTCATTACAATTGCTCAGGTTGGGTATTTGGTCGTGACAGTGCAGTCACATTAGCTGGCCAGCTGCATTCTGCTGGCCGCTAACTAGCTAACGTTAGTTGGGTTAATCTTGATTGCTGATGTGCTAAGCCATGCATGACATGATTATAATCTTTGTCATGTTTGTCATTGTCTCATGTTAACTACGGAAAATAGCCACTGTGGTGCAAATGTTAATCGATTAGCATGCTAATCGAAGCCCATGCTATGCGACAGGGACACACAGGCTGTTAGCTAGCTAGCTAGCCACAATGAAATTATAGGTAAATAGCTATCTAGACTGGATAATATCTTTAGTTTTAGGTTGTTGTTTGCATTTTCAACTAGATTGATACAATTTACCTACCATCAGCTGGTAATTATGAAGTTAATTGTTTGCTAAATCAGTTATCTTGTGAAATGTTTGCTAAAACAGTATCTTACATAATCGTCATCCTCACCACAAACTCCTCTCTACAATTTAAAAATATATACTTTAACCAGCACTTGAACCCCCTCCCTCCTTTTCCTAACTATGTACTTTCTATGCCTGTGATATGTGGTAGTCCCACCTGTTTATCTTAAGTGTCACGCCCTGACCATAGAGAGCCCTTGGTTCTCTATGGTGTTGTAGGTCAGGGCGTGACTAGGGGGTGTTCTAGTCGATTTATTTCTATGAAATTAGTCAAAACACTTCAAAACAAGACACGGTAAACGAGCCACCCATAATTCCACACATGGCAGCATCTTATAATTTCCAGTCCCTAATAAGTGTTTTTGTAAAATATACACTACCAGTCAAAAGTTTGGACACACCTACTAATTTCAGGGTTTTTCTTTATTTTATAATAATAATAGTATAATAGTGAAGACAAAACTGTGAAATAGCACATATGGAATCATGTATTAACCAAAAAAGTGTTAACCTCTAGCGACGAGCAATCCTGTATCCGGGATCGTAATTATAGCCTCAAGCTCATTAGCATAACGCAACGTTAACTATTCATGAAAATCGCAAATGAAATGAAATAAATATATTGGCTCTCAAGCTTAGCCTTTTGTTAACAACACTGTCATCTCAGATTTTCAAAATATGCTTTTCAACCATAGCTAAACAAGCATTTGTGTAAGAGTATTGATAGCTAGCATAGCATTAAGCCTAGCATTCAGCAGGCAACATTTTCACAAAAACAAGAAAAGCATTCAAATAAAATAATTTACCTTTGAAGAACTTCAGATGTTTTCAATGAGGAGACTCTGTTAGATAGCAAATGTTCAGTTTTTCCAAAAATATTATTTGTGTAGGAGAAATCGCTCCGTTTTGTTCATCACGTTTGGCTAAGAAAAAAACCCGAAAATTCAGTCATTATAACGCTGAACTTTTTTCCAAATTAACTCCATAATATCGACAGAAACATGGCAAACGTTGTTTAGAATCAATCCTCAAGGTGTTTTTCACATATCTATTCGATGATATATCATTCGTGGAAGTTTGGTTTCTCCTCTGAACCACATGGAAAAACGCATGCAGCTGGAGATTACGCAATAACTTCGACAGGGGACACCAAGAGGACACTTGAATTTTCCTCAGGTTTTCGCCTGCAATATCAGTTCTGTTATATTATTATATGCATATTCTAGTTTCTGGGCCTGAGAAATAGGCCGTTTCAAATGGGTATGTTTTTTAGCCAAAAACGAAAATACTGCCCCCTACACTCAAGAAGTTTTAACAGAGGTAGCGTCTCTGTTCTGCCGGTGCATGGAAAATCCTGCCAGCTCGATATTGTCCGTTTCTCCGTTCAGCCACGTCTCGGTAAAACATAAGATGTTACAGTTTTTAATTTCCGTTTGTAGGATAATCTTTAATAGTAGGTCATCAATTTCAATTTCTAACGATTGCACGTTAGCAAAGAAAATGGAAGGCATTGGGAGTTTACTCGCTCGCCTCTGGCTTCTCAGAAGGATCCCTGATCTGCGTCCCTTTTTCCGGCATCTCTTCTTCACGCAAAAGGCGTGGATCTGGGCCTGTTCCAGTGAAAGCAGGATATCCTTCTCGTAAGACTCGTTAAAGGAAAATGTTTTTTTTCAGTCCGCGGTGAGTAATCGCTTTTCTGATGTCCAGAAGTTATTTTTGGTCATAAGAGACAGTAGCAGGAACATTATGTACACAATAAGTTACAAAATAATCTACACAAAACGCAAAATAAATAACAGAATTTCACAATTGGTTGGGAGAGTGTAAACGTCAGCCATGTTCTTTGGCGCCATCTTTATACAATTAATGTTATTGGTACTTCATAAATAAATGCGCAAACATTTATAAATGTTTATGAATGTTAGGAATATTCCATTAGAATAAGGCTGTAACGTAACAAAATGTGGAAAAAGGAAATGGGTCTGAATATATTTCGAATGCACTGTAGCAAAGTACAGAAAGGGGATGCATTTACAGTTCATTATCAAAAATCACCAAAATTACAAAAAGTCAACTTGAGTTTAACAATCAACTCTGAAAGCACGAACATCATAGAAAGAAAATATTAGAGTCTCGGCCTGTGTAAAAAAAAAAAATACCTGAGCGTCTTGGCCTGTGTAAAAAAAAAAAATAGAATATCTCATGGGCAATTCCATGGTAACGGATTCATGCTGAGACTCCAATGTTTCACTTCAAAACATATGCCAAATAAAAACCATTGATTTAAAAGTTTAACAAACCATACAACTCTATGCACAATGACTACTTTGAACAATTTACACATTCATCCTTAAGAGTCTATTGACACACCTGTGTCAATCTAAGAAACATAATTTTAAAAAATCCCCATCAAAATCCATCTCAATCCAACGCATCCGCATCTGTTGTGGAAGGTGGCCGAGCTACAGCGGTGTTTGTCAGACCATGAGACGTCTCAAATCGCTCTTTTCACAAAAACGTCTGTAGCAGCAGACGAAACAGTTTGGCTGTAACAGTTTGGCTTACAAACTATAATGTGCCACTCTATGGAAATGAGAGAGCCTCACAAACATAAGTGTCACAGGACTCGTCTGAAGGTAACCCATACAAACAAACTGAAGTATGGATGTAGTTTTGTGCCAAAATAAGGGGTTAAATATGTGTCCAAAAAACAACAATATTTCCTGAGGTTTCTTATATCTCCTAGATATTAGACAGACACTTCAAAACCGTATTCCTTATGACTGTCTTTTATGAATGTCTTATTCAATGAATTTCTATGTGCTGTAGTAGTAAAGGCCAAATTCAATATTTTATCAAATCATTTTTTAATATAATTTTTTTATACCTAAATGGGTCCTAAAATTCAAGATCAAATAGATAAATTATCCATGGTTTGACCATCTTAATTTTTTTATATATATGCTAGCTTAATGAAAATGGTCTGCTGCCCGGCCAGCTTACACCCATCTAGTACTGGGTCGGACCCCCCTTTGGCTCCAGAACAGCCTAAATTCTTCTGGGCATTCTACAAGCCCGTTCCGTCTCATCCCAAAGATGCTCTACTGGGTTGAGGTTTGGGGACTGACCAGGCCACTCAAGTAAACTCGATGTCATATTCCAGGTGATGTTTTTCCACTTCTCAATTGTCCAGTGTTGGTGATCATGTGCCCACTGGAGCAGCTTCTTCTTGTTTTTAGCTGATAGAAGTGGAACCTGGTGTGGTTGTTTGCTTCAATAGCCCATACATGACAATGATCGACGAGATCATGTGCCCACTGGAGCAGCTTCTTCTTGTTTTTAGCTGATAGAAGTGGAACCTGGTGTGGTTGTTTGCTTCAATAGCCCATACATGACAATGATCGACGAGATGTGCGTTCCCGAGATGTCGTTCTCCACACCACTGTTGTACCTCGCCATTATTTGTCTGGTTGTGGCCCACCTGTTAGCTTGCACGATTCTTGCCAGTCACCTTCAACCTTTCTCATCAACGAGCTGTTTTGCCCACAGAACTGCTGCTGACTGGATGTTTTGTTTGTTGCACCATTCTCGGTAATCCTTAGACACTGTTGTGAGTGAAAAGCTCATGAATGGCGTTCCGTTCCTGAGGTACTGGAGCGCGCCAGGCACCGACACTCATACCACGCTCAAAGTCACTTCGGTCACTTGTTTGGGCCCATTCTAACATTCAATCGAACAGTAATTGAGTACCTTGATGCCTCTCTGTCTACTTTATATAGCAAGCCACAGCCATGTGACTCACTGTCTGTAAGAGCAATCCACTCCGTGAATGGAGTTGTGTACCTAATAATCTGTCTGGTGTGTGTAAACTTTCAATAACATTGACTGCCTCTTGACTGGCATAATTTCCAGAACCATGTTTCATAACAAGTCTCATAACTCTTACATGAGAACTGTTCATGATTCTCCTCAGCTGCTCTAAATGGCACACTATTCCCTACATGGTGCACTACCTGGTCAAAATAAGTGCACTATAGAGAATATAATAGGGTGCCATTTGGGACTCAGCCATAGTGCTCTGCTGAGTCACCCAGACAGACGCCCCTCTTCCCACATCGGGGACTAGGGTGAGTGGGGTACCTGCCGTCGCCAGGGAGCCATAAGACAATTACACAAGGGCGTAATGAGGCTCTGTGGTTAGTTGTTTACGGCAGAGATTCATACGTCTGCATCTTGTTTACACTGATTGCATATCTGCTGTCATCATGAAACCAAAGATGGCTACCGCAAACCTTGCAGGGGGATTTCCAGCCTGCAATTGTGGGTCTGTGGTCAGTGTTTAATATTGGGTTTGTAAAAGGTCTTTCTGTTACTGGCATGCAAGATAAATTAGCCTGACTGTGCAGAACATAACAGACACTAATTTGATCTGCAGACAGAAATGAATCTGTGGTATTACTACAGCTCCTTAGACTTGACCAAATATGCTGATCCATGTTTTTCCCCTTCTATTTTCATCTGCCCATATCAAGTTCATGTCAGATGGACACCTAACTAATTCCCCCTAAGAAGACAATCTTAAAGGTGCAATATATAAAGTCAGCAAAAAAAGAAACGTCCCTTTTTCATGACTCTGTCTTTCAAAAATAATTTGTAAAAATCCAAGTAACTTCACAGATCTTCAATGTAAAGGGTTTAAACACTGTTTCCCATGCTTGTCCAATGAACCATAAACAATTAATTAACATAGAGTAATGGGGACTGCAGATGTGGCCAGGGCAATAAATTGCAATGTCTGTACTGTAAGATGCCTAAGACAGCACTACAGGGAGACACACAGCTGATCGTCCTCGCAGTGGCAGACCACATGTAACAGCACCTGCACAGGATCGGTACATCCGAACATCACACCTGTGGGACAGGTACAGGATGGCAACAACAACTGCTCGAGTTACACCACGAACGTACAATTCCCCCCACCAGTGCTCAGACTGTGCGCAATAAGCTGAGAGAGGCTGGACGTGTTCTTCCTGTCTGGGTTGGTGCCCCCCCCTTGGGTTGTACCGTGTCGGAGATCTTTGTAGGCACACTTAAATTCACACAGGACACCGAATAGGACAGGAGAAGTACTCCAGATATAACAAACTGACCCTAGCCCCCCGACACATAAACTACTGCAGCATAAATACTGGAGGCTGAGACAGGAGGGGTCAGAAGACACTGTGGCCCTATCCGAGGACACCCCCGGACAGGGCCAAACAGGAAGGATATAACCCCACCCACTTTGCCAAAGCACAGCCCCCACACCACTAGAGGGATATCTTCAACCACCAACTTACCATCCTGAGACAAGGCCGAGTATAGCCCACAAAGATCTCCGCCACGGCACAAACCAAGGGGGGGCGCCAACCCAGACAGGAAGATCATAAAGATCATAAATAAAGACAAAACAAAGGAAATAAAGGTCAGAACGTGACACATACAGTATCTGCGCATGTGCACGAGTTCACTTCAACGCTGCTAGTTGTTCCAGATATTGACCCAGTATGCTGCTTACTTTCTGTGTCTACGTCATATCGCTGAATCTACCTTCAACTGTAATCATAATCAAAGTTCAAGTTATAATATGACAAATAGGGAATTCAGTGGTCAAACCAGGCCATTCCAGACACACACAAATATATATATTCATTTAGCAGATGTGCTTATCCAGAGCGGCTTACAGGAACAATTACGTTTAAGTGCCATGCTCAAGAGCACATTATTGACAGATTTTACACCTTGTCAGCTCGGGTATTTGAACCAGCCCAATGCTCTTGGCTGTGCATCATTCCTTTCTGTGGGCTGATTTGCGGGGATTTGTGTAGAGGTTTGGCTAAAGCTTTGAGGGAGATTGCTGGAGTGTGTCCTTAGCCTACACCACGTTGCTACGCTAGCTAGGCTAATGCTTTGAGGGAGATTGCTGGATTGTGTCCTTAGCCTACACCATGTTGCTACGCTAGCTAGGCTAATGTTTTGAGGGAGATTGCTGGAGTGTGTCCTTAGCCTACACCACGTCGCTACGCTAGCTAGGTTAATGCTTGGAGGGATATTGCTGGAGTGTGTCCTTAGCCTACACCACGACGCTATGCTAGGTAGGCTAATGCTGGAAGGGAGATTGCTGGAGTGTGTCCTTAGCAAACACCACATCATTACGCTCGCTAGCTGTACTACAGTCCTGGCTTGTTCTCCCCATGTCAACTCGACAGGACAATAAATAATAGATACACAATGAGTAACGCTAACTTGGCTATATACACAGGGTACCAGTAGCGAGTCGATGTGCAGGGGTAGGAGGTAATTGAGGTAGATATGTACATATAACTAGGAATAAAGTGACAGATAATAAACAGTAGCAGCAGCATAAGTGATGAGTCAAAAAGGTTAGCGCAAAAAGGGTCAATGCAGATAGTCTGGGTATCATTTATCATGATAAATACTTTGTCAGGAAGGCTAGAAAAATCTTCAGATGTCATGTAAGTCTTATCTGTCACCTGCAGGCCACTTTCTCTCCCTATATCAGCATATCTTAGTGGGAGAACTATGGATCTCATTTGACCAAAATGGATTTCCTTAGGGGTGTTTGCTTCCCGCTTTGTTATTGATCCAGCAGCCTTTCAGGAAGCAACCTCACAGACCTCTCCCTCTCTCCAGCTGTGTCCCAAGTGGCACCCTAGGGCATCACTTTGAACCAGGGCCTACTGTATGTAGTGTACTATATAGGGAATAGAGTGCATTTGGGACAGAGCTACTGAATGTGGGTTCAGCTCATATTCCAACCTGGTGGAAGCTAGGGAGGGTTTGGATTCAAGTCTCAACATGTGAGCTGGGGATGTGCTCAATGCCCTTCCTGTTTACCTCCTCAAGGACTCCTCTTTTAGTCCAACCAAATAACCCAGAGGCTGTGCTGCCCTGTGTTGTGGTTGTGGGGCATAGCGTTTCAAGTTTATTAGAAGCATAGTTGTGTAACAATATAACATGAGATCCCCTTTACCAGGACCACATAATGATAAGCTACAAGTTTATTTGATTTGTTTTCGTTTTTTTATGCGGGAATAGAGTTTAGAGTTGTTGTCAGTTTCATTCTCGTAGTAAATGAGAAATGAAGACCGATGTATATTTTAAAAAAAATCTCTGGCCCCCCTGCAGTTTGCATTTCTTCTATGCATTCAGATAAGTCTGTGAATCCTAAAAGCAAAGCTTCCATCTATCATTCAAGCCACTCTCAGTAGTTATCTGGTTCTAAGTAGTGATCTAGACCAACACACACACACACACACACACCTCCCCTCCTAACACCCCCATATTTTAATTCATTAATCAACAGAGCTGCTGAAGCCTTTTTGTGAATGCACAGCCGTTACTGAGGCGACAAGATGGCGTCTCTTCAGGGGGGTGTGTGAGTGAAGGTTCTGGGTAGATGGGCCATTCCCCAGTGTTTTGCAAATGAATGTGCCCTCAACGGCCTCCAGGATGGCATGGATGATTTACATGGGACAATCCCAACCCCCTCCACATGCACGCACGCACGCAGGCACACACATACCCATACACACCAAACTCCCAGCCTCCTGTGAATTTTGTCAGGCTTAGCCCAGCCTACTAAAGGGCCACCATGGTATGAACCGATGTGGGCCATGCTGGTAATTCTCCCCGTTGTACAACAATCCTACCACCCTTTCCTCCATCTCTTGTCATGAGCTAAATCCTCTACACGATGAGAGTAGACTGTGATGTAAAAAAAAAAGTACACTGAACAAATATAGAAACGCAACATGAAACAATTTCAAAGATTTTACTGAGTTACAGTTCATATAAGGAAATCAGGCAATTGAAATAAATTCCTTAGGGCCCAATGTATGGATTTCACATGACTGGGAATACAGATATGCATCTGTTGGTGACAGAAACCTTTAAAAAAGGAATGGTCGTGGATCAGAAAACCAGTCAGTATCTGGTGTGACCACTATTTGCCTCATGCAGCGTGACACATCTCCTTCGACACATCTCCTTGATCAGGTTGTTGATTGTGGCCTGTGGAATATTGTCCCATTCCTCTTCAATGGCTGTGCGAAGTTGCTGGATTTTGGCTGGAACTGGAACACGCTGTCATAGACGTCGATCCAGAGTGCCCTATGCTCAATGGGTGACATGTCTGGTGAGTATGCAGGCCATGGAAGAACTGGGACATTTTCAGCTTCCAGGAATTGTGTACAGATCCTTGCGACATGGGGCCGTGCATTATCATGCTGAAACATGAGGTGATGGAGGCGGATGTATGGTACGACAATGAGCCTCAGGATCTCATCACTGTATCGCCGTGCATTCAAATTGCCATCAATAAAATGTAATTGTTTTTGTGGTCCGTAGTTTTTGCCTGCCCATACCATAACCCCACTGGTACAGTGGGGCACTCTGTTCACAACTTTGACATCAGCAAACCGCTCACCCACATGACGCCATACATGTGGTTGTTAGGCTGGTTGCAAGTACTGCCAAATGCTCTAAAACGACATTGGAGGCTGTTTATGGTAAAGAAATAAATATTAAATTCTCTGGCAACAGCTCTGGTGGACATTTCTGAAGTCAGCATGCCAATTGCATTTGTAGTATTGTGTTGTGTGACAAAACTGCACCTTTATGTGTGGTCTTTTATTGTCCCCAGCACAAGGTGCACCTGTGTAATGATCATGCTGCTTAAACAGCTTATTCCTATGCCAGGTGGATGGATTATTTTGGCAAAGGAAAACTGCTCACTAACAGGTATGTAAACAAATGTGTGCACACCATTTTAGAGGAATAAGCTTTTTCTGCATATGGGACATTTCTGGGATCTTTTATTTCAGCTCATGAAACATGGCACCAACACTTTACATGTTGTGTTTATATTTTTGTTCTGTGTACTTGAAAATGTAAGACATTCACTGAGTTTCATTAGAAAGAGGTGACTAGAAAAGTATTGAGATCTGTGTACCTAAATGTGACTGCTTTGCAGAGCAGAAAATTGACACACTGACATGTTGGAAAGGTGGCATCCTATGACGGTGCCACGCTGAAAGTCACTGAGCTCGTCAGTACGGCCATTCTACTGCCAGTGTTTGTCTATGGAGATTGTATGGCTGTGTGCTCGGTTTTTATATACCTGTCAGCAACGGGTGTGGCTGAATAAGCAGAATCCACTAATTTGAAGGGGTGTCCACATACTTTTGTATATATAGTGTATATATTCTGGACTATGACATTGCTTGTTCTGATATTTCTTAATGGAAAAATTGGGGGATTTGTGTCCACATACTTTTGTGTATATATATATTATCCTAGTAGGTCCAACAATGATACACAACACTTTAAGGTCCATATTATTATTTATTTATTTTTTTCGACATTTTAATCCAGAGCGATTTACTGTGGTGAATGCATACATTTTCTTTGTACTGGTCCCCCATGGGAATCTAACCCACACCCCTGATTTTGCAAGCAGCATGCTCTACCAACTGAGCCACCCGAGTTCCCTTCTTTATAAACTACAGTGAATAATACCCATCGGCTATCAATGGTACTGTATGTGCATACTGATAGAGGATAAAGGTAATGTGTTTAGGAGGCAGGTGAGTGGTCGGCGAGGAATGTAGCATCTATCCATTCCCATTCCCTCCCTGTACCCCTATCCACTTTCCCTGTACCCAGAGCGGCACCAGATGGCCAGCCTCAGGTTAAGACATCTGTATGCTTTCAGTTAATCCCACCTGCCCTATTTCCTACTAACAAATAGCTATTCAGGACGCGGCTGTTCAAATTATAGACATGTTCGAAACTGGAAACCAAATATTTATGGAACATTTCAGCCAAATGAAGTGAAGAGTAAAAAACTGACGGTTTTCTAAAACAAGGATTCTCTAACTAATTCCTTTGATGGGGAGTAGTAACACATTTTTTTTTACAAACAAGCTTGTAATAACTCTCAGAAAGTGTCTAAATTCAGATCCATGTGTAAAACACCTTTGATGCATTTAGTAAAACTTCACCCTTTCAAATGAATCATTCTGTGAGGTTACGTCCCAAATGGCACTCTTTCCCCTTTACGGTGGACTGCTTTTGACCAGGGCCCATAGGGAATCCCATAGGGCTCTGGTCAAAAGTAGTGCACTATATAGGGAATAGGGGGTCATTTGGGACGGACTCTGACCCACGAGAGGCCACTGTTATGTTTCAGGTGCCTAGACGGTCTTATAGGTAACCCCGCAGAGAAGAACCAAATCACCTGCGGCTTTAGAAATAGGCCTCAACTCACATTTCCACTTTTACAGGTTCTCTTAACACTAACAAGGATGGCATCAAAGGGCTGCTGCTCAGTGGATTTTAATGTCCCGCTAATGGCTTTTAAAGGGTCTTTTGAATGCTTTTTCATATATAGTTGCTCTATGCCCCAGCCCCAGGCAGCCCCGGCCCTTTTCTCCAACCCCCACCCCAATCCCCCAGCCCCATGCATCCCTATTTTCCAACCCCTACCCCCACCCCAAATCCCCAGCCCCATGCAGCCCTATTTTCCAACCCCTACCCCCACCCCAATACCCCAGCCCCATGCAGCCTTATTCTCCAACCCCTACCCCCACACCAATTCCCCAGCCCCATGCAGCCCTATTCTCCAACCCCTACCCCCAACCCTATTTCCCAGGCCCATGTAGCCCCAGCCCTATACTCCAACCCCTGTCCCCAACCCTATCCCCCAGCCCCATGCAGCACCAGAGTTCGTACCCCAGTCCCCTACCTCTACGCCAGCTCCATGGCGAGGGATGCTTGATAACTTCGTGACAGGGGGCCCCACTGTGCACATAGCCAGTCAGCCAGTCAGGGTGGGGCAGTGATGATGACAGGTATGGTGTTAGCCCTCGTGGCCACTGACAAATCCAGGATCAGGCCAGACATGAGGGAGCAGCAGGCCAACAGGACAAGGGTTATGTCCCAAATGGTACCCTCTTCCCTATATAGTGCACTACTTCTGACCAGAGCCCATACGGAATCCGCTAGGGTTCTGGTCAAAAGTAGTGCACTATATAGGGAATAAGGTGCCATTTGGGACATAGCACAGGTGAAAGGGGGCCTGTCTGTGATGAGGGAGCACAGCTGGTCACACAGAGAACTCTTCCACCTCTGTTCCCTGAAGTCACACTGACTAGCAGCCTGCCAGGAGTGTGTATTGTCCTCCTAGCCTAGGGATTTGCCATTTACTTGTCACTTGTGAGATGAAATTGTGTTATTATTCAGTTCAATGTGATCCAGGCAAGGTGCAAAGTTGCTCATATAGCAAGCAGAGGAGGAAATGTTTCTTTGTTTTTTTAAGATGCTATGCAAAGTTTACATATGACCATATCACATCGCCACAGTCTAGTCTGTAGTCAGCATGGTGAGATTACATTGATTTAGTAATGGTTTTATCCCAGCTATTAGCATTAGCATGTCTCCAGACTGAACAGACCGTGTCCTTTTAATGAACAGGAAGCCTGTTTCTATTACCAATATAAACATTAGCTATTCCTTCAGGATGAGAGAGAGGGAGAGTGAGAGAGGGGGAAAACGAGAGAGAGAAAGAGAGGGGGAAAGCGAGGGGGAGAGCGAGGGGAGGGAGAGAGAGGGAGAGGGGGAGACCAGAGGGAGGGGGGAGAGTGAGAGGGGAAGACCGGGGGGGGGGGGGAGAGTGAGAGGGGAAGACCGGGGGGGGGGGGGGGGGGGGGCAGAAGGGGGAGGGGTGAACTGGCAGTGGACTGTTGTTTTCCTGCCTGAGACTCATTCCCATTTTATCTGATTATAAAATCAGGCTATTACTTCATTTCCTTAGATAAGCAATTTGATTCCTCTGAGTTCCTTCAACTCTTTTCAACGTATGCTAATTTTGGAACAACGAAAACAGTGGCATTGAAGGAGGATCTATTGTTGGCAGGCCAGGAGATTGTTCAAATGTAAGCAGCCAAAACACACTTAATTGGCATGTTGTTATCAATGCAATCAGAGAACACTAAAGGGCTGTTCAAAGACCCAGCAACTTTAATTTGCATGAGGGACTGAGTGTGAATAGCGGTTTTAACAATACTTATTTAACTGTTCAATAAAACATAATGAAATACTATGGCCTACCACAATCTGGTTTTCATAGTCTCTGTTTTATCTTCTTTATTTCATGTCATAAACACAACCTGCATTGAACATTGATATCTTCTGATGTAGCATTCATATCTGATCTGTAAAGATAACGTTTATCTGCATGTAAATGACCAGGGACACTTGCCAACCACAACGTTTGTTGAGAACTATCTGCTCTTGCTTCAGTAAAAAGGGAGCCAATGTTATCATAAGCACCAAGCAACAGCAGCTGAGCCACCCCGGTCAGTCGAATCCTTCTCTTGTTGTCATGTCTGTCGGCCGGTGTCAAAGTTTATCAGATGGTCATGGCTTTAGTCTGCGCTGCCGTCAGCATTTGGTTCCCATTTAAATATCTCAACGCCAGTTAAAAAAGTCAGTCAATTAAAGGAGCTCAAACCATTCACAGGCAGGAAATGAGGGTCCAACTATGACGACCCAGGGAGAAGCTGTAGGGCTTTAAGAACAGACATATAAAGATATAGAGAGCGAAAAGAAAGAAGGTTTTTTAATCTCCATGCAGGGAGTATCCAGAAGCAGTGTAGCTTTGTGTCTGTCACTGATAAGGTGACACTGTGTCATGGTTGGTTGAGACTTCCTCTCAGTCTACCAATGAGAGAAAATGCGTGTTTGAGATCAACTACATTGCAGTCGGCGAGTGCAAAATGTCTGATGTACAAATCATAATGAGTAGTCATTAAGGGTGTTCAGTGATTTACAGATCAGTCAGTCTGCAGGCGTTGATTGCAATGTAGCCAAACTCAAACGCGTCCAGAGTATGTTGACAACGGGGGGCATGGAGATGCTAACAGTCAAGGTCTCTCTGGATGTCCCCGTCCACATGTGTGTAGTGTTTAGTGTCTGGTCCATAAAATCAAAGGCCAATTTGGTAAATTTGTGTTAAAAACATGTGAGAAAAGGCTGGCGGACCTATAAAAGCAAATTGGTAACCATATCTGCCTTTAGACAGGCAGCCCAATTCAAAAAAAATGATTCACTAATTGGTCTTTTGACCAATCAAATCAGCTCTGAAAAAGATTGGATGTGAAAAGATCTGATGTGATTGGTCAAAAAAACTATTAGTGGAAAAAAGATCAGAATTGGGTATTTTTATTTTGGCATGAATAGAATTGCCACCATTGCTGGAGATTTGAAGAAACTGGATGAATAGCTTCTACAAGTGTACATAGAATGGTTATTGTTTGGTGACACCAGATGACTTGGCGACTGTTGTTGTTGCAACAGTCAGACCAATGTAATAGTCACTTTAAAATCTCCAAACAAGCACGGCAAAAATCAAAGGACAACACGTGAATGATGGAAGAGAACCCTGTATGAAGTGCCACAGACATAGCTCAGCATAATTCAAACACACCAAGGTTGCCTCCTTGATTTTCTTTTGAGTGCGTGGGGCTCACCTCCTCTGATTTCTCCAGTCAGAGGTTGTATCCCAAATGGCACCCTATTCTCTAAATAGTGCACTACTTACCATAGGGCCCTGGTCAAAAGTGGTGCACAATGTAGGGAATAGGCTGCCATTTTGGATACAGTCACAGATGAATGGAGATTAAGGGGTGCTTGAGGTGAGAGCTATTAAAGGATATCAGATGCCATCTTTGGCAGAGTCACACCAAGGGGTTTGTTTGAGGAGGGAGACAGAAGCAAATGTCTCTGAGTGGAGTCTACCTATCTGCCTGTGGTACTTATCTGATAACTGTATGTCCTGATGAGGTGTTGAGAGAAAGATGTGCTTGACTTGGTGGACCACACTGCTCTGTTCCTTCATGTTAAGGGCCCTTTTCAAATTAAACTTAAAGATGAGTATAGTGATGGCTCTCACTTTGTGGGGCTCTTTCTTAGTGGTAACTACAATGGAACATAGTGTCTGGAACCAATGAGTGAGGCTATATGAACTGTGCCTCACGTGATGAATCTGTTCATGCTGTACAGTGAACCCATTTACACTGTAGATCTGTTCAAATAGTATTTGAAATCTTTCACAACTGAGCTCTATTGAGTTCTGTTGCCTTGCTGGCGGAATGGAACCAATGGAATAGTCCCAAAAATGCAAACCCCGCCAACCTACCACCATAGGCAGGCTCAATCAAACACTCAAAGTATTTATTTAAAGATTTCAAATACTATTTACTGTACTGTGGGAAAGGACTCAGACTATGTTACAATCAGTATGATACCCCTGGACTGCTACCGCTGCGCTACACCCATGTACTTCCCCCATTTTACTTTAATCAGGAAATGTCCCTGACATGTTTATTTGGGTTACTGCCGCACCGCCACAGAATCACATGACCTGGGGGGTCAGATTAAATCATAAACTCAGACCCACCCCACTGCCTATTCCAAAATAGAACTCCACATTAGGGTAAAACCATAGAAATAGAATGAATAAAACCTTCCTTCCAATTCTATGGTGTAAACTGTGCTTGGCTTCTCTTATTGCTTTGTGACACATTGAGTGGAGCTCTCAGGTCTTATCCAATTAGACTAGAGCAGTTAACAGTAGCTGTAATTTGCATTAGGGTCCTATTGTGGTCCAGATTTATGCTATAGCAGTATGGAAGTCAATAGGAGCTGCACAGGGACACAGTGGAAATCAATGGGGCCATTATTCTCCTGACTGCACCAGACCTTTTTTAATGATATTTAGCAGATGCTTTTAGCCAAAGCAACTTACAGTCATGCAGGCATTTTACATATGGGTGAGTTTAACCCACTACCCTGGCATTAACAGCACCATGCTCTACCAACTGAGCTACAAAGGACCAACAGAGTTAAGTGACACTTGTGTGGGATAAGTTCAGATAAAACTCATCTCTCCTTTTTCTCTCTTTTCAGTGGTTTCCTCTTGAACCATGGGGATGTTAAAGGCTATTCTAAACTCCTCTGCTGCTATAACAGTCTGACTTGTTTTTGTTTTTTAAAAGTTTTTAAAAAGAAAGAAAGGACATGTTTCCTGTTCACTCCTCTTCCTCATTCTCCTCCTGCGTCACTCCTGTTGTTCTTGTCTCGCATTCAGACGCTTGTCAAACATTTGATTTACTTTTATCTTTAATTTCACAGGATATTTTATTCCCATTCTGGCCTTTACAAGTGAAATACAAGGGTTATATTAGGGACAGAGGAAATGCCCCTACATTAATTTTTGTTTATTTTTGGTTTGTTTGAGAGAATCTGTGAATATACATAAGTTCCTTATTTATGTAACATTTCCACATAGCATAGGGACAGAAGTGGTATACACTGCTGTTAGTTAAGAGCCACTCTATGAAGGTAATTGCTAAAATTACACTTTAATAATAAGAAGTAAACTACAGAAACTTGTAATTTACTGAGAGAGAGAGCGAGAGAGAGAGGCTTATACTGGTCTTTGGGAAATATATTTCACACTCATCTGGGACCTGTGATATCTCCTGGGCCCCTGACCGAGCTGTCACTTTGATGGGCTACCGGCTTGGCTAGGCTCTGGACAGCCGCACAATGAATGCAGAGCAGCCTGCAAGGGACAGGGACCGTGGTTGCGTCTCAAATGGCAAAAGTAGTGCACTATGTAGAGAATAGGGTGCCATTTGGGATACGAACCAAGTTCAGACCTACCACAGCAAGGCCTGGCATAGCGCTCACATAGCAATGCAGTGGAATAAGCTCATTATATAGATTTTCAACTCCATTTCTCCATGGGTCACTGTGTTGGGGATTGTAAGTAATATTTTAATAGTTTGTGAATTGAGTGTTTCAATATTCTTTTCTCTGTCTCTTCCCTCTCTCTGTGGTGACTGTCAGAGCAAATAATACATGCTTGAGTGTATAACTTCTCTGTCAGTGTGTAACCAACAGTTCTCTGTGGTTGTGCAGCCTCTCCCTCTTGTTGTAACTGGGACAGCTGTGGCCCTGGATCCACCCACACACCACTGTTGGTGGTGACAAAAGGAGCTTAGAGCTTTCTAAATGTGGAGCCATACCTCAGACAGGCCGTCAGCGTGTCTCCAGAAGCCCTGAATGCAGCTCCAGCAGGCAGCTGTGGTTATGCCATTCATCCTATTGACTGGAGCCCAGGGAAGGCACCCCAGCAGCACACTCCTCCTCCCAGCCGGGGCCTGCCTCGGGCTGCATATGTAAGCCTAGTTGCACCAAAAGAGCCCTCCCACTGTTCCAGTCATGTTATAATAGGATTCCACTATTCCATCTCTCTGGGCCAACCAGCTCCTCCATTTTGAACCTCAGTTCTCTATTCATTTTTGCATTTAACCAGCCATGACAGTCTCCAAAAAAAAAATATATATAATAATAATTAAGATCCAGCTACCAATAAAATCTAAAAAAGTACAGAAAAGGTGTTTTCAAAAATTCCCTGGTGTTCTTTGTATGGGTGATTTCCTAACAAGCAGCTTTGGCGAGGGTTGACGAGTCCTTGCAGCTGACACTTGTAACGTATCACTCCTACCTTCCTCCTTCTACACATCTAAAGCTGTGCCGTTAGCTGGCCTCTATGCTTATTTTAATGGAATTAGCGTAACACAAAGCATCCGCTTAAAACTCTCTGACGAGGAAGTCGATTTCCTGTGCTGTTTTAAAGGCAGCTGTGGGGGCCCCTCATTGGCCCCTTATACCTAGCATGCTTCCCAAATGGCACCCTATTCCCTATTTAGTGCACTATGTAGGGAATAGGGTGTCAATCGGGATGCAACCCTAATGTATCAACCAACACACGTGTGACACCCTGCCTGGTGTGGCACATAACCAGTTGTACATGCTCTATAAATCATCACCCACATCTTTCAGCTGAGGATGTCAAATCAAATGGCAGGGATTTAGTTTAGTAGGCAGGGCTGGTGGGACAACACAGGCAGAGGTGGAGAAACTGGAGACAACTGGCATACATTCCACCAGAGGTATAGGGGGATATTCAATACGTATCAGCAGCTGGAAACACTCACAGAGAACAGGAGAAGGAGAGGAGGCGGAAGAGGTGTGTGTGCGGGGACCAGTATGTGAAGCTTTGCCATTGAAGGCCACTATGGAGTAGCCAGGGTACCGGGTGTGTTGGATAACTGACTAGATCACGTCTTTGTACCGCAAATTGAAAGAGATTGCAAGATCATTCTTATTCTCAATGAAGATGACATGCCAGCTAGCTACATAAATCAAACTACTGTCTCATATCTGATCCTTCCTTCTCATCGCTCACTCCCTTTTAGAATGCACCCAGATGACCTCGCGGGGTAACGTCAGGACAGGGATCTGTCTGAGCATATTTCACACGTGGGGGAATAACGGCAGCACAGCTGAGAAGCTTACATAGGTTGCATCCCAAATGGCATCCTATTCCCTTCATATGGCGCTACTTTTGACCAGGGCCCATAGGGAATAGGGTGCCATTTGGGACACATCCTGAGTCTCTCACTTCCTTCCCTCTACTACATGCCACATAACGATCAGCGGCAAATATTCTGCAACCAACAGCTCTGTCTTGTCAGTGGTTAACGACCAGACATACAGAACCTCTTTGAGTAGCTTCAGCCTCCCTGTGTGTGGAGTGAATATCAGACAGAAGGTTATATAATGAACATTGGCGGTTAACAATTAACAAGGAAGGAATATCAGGGAATATCATATCTGATTGGAGATAAGGACATTTTTTGCATAATTTAGCTAGCGAGAAAGTATAGATTCAAAAAGGGGTGTGGTATCAAGGTTGTGGTGCTCTGAATATATAATACTTATACATCTACTTCCACCGTAATATTTTCAACAAATAGTACAAAGTAGATAAGAGACCAGGTAGGTGGTTTCAGTACAAATGTCTATTCGTTTTGCTTCCTTGTTGTTTTTCTCACACCTCATCTTCGGAGTCCTACTTAAGGAGAAGGTGATTTTCCAGAAGGGGACTTGGTTGTAACTCACCAGTCTTTGTTGTTAGTGACAAATCAAGTCGTCAAAACAGCTAATAAGATGGTGCTTTTCTTCAATCCAGGATTCCCTAACCAAACATAGTGTGTGACACCTCTCTTTTTTCTCTCATACACATGCTATTAATAATAGGTTGTTGCCATGGACGATGTAAGTCACGCATTTCCGTGGTTTTCCGAGCTGTAACACGCAAGATATGAACCCAGGTTTCCCACAGGAGCAACCAACATCTTGGACCATTAGACCAAGAGGAAATGCCCCCTTGGACCAAGGGTAGACACTGGTTTTGAAGTTCTCTACCTCATCACATGACCACGACCGACTCATGTCCGCTACACCAACACCTGTGACAGTTGATTTACCTTACCCCCCCAAAAAATGACCATGTCTGGTATCATCTTGCCATTACAAGAAGGGAAAAAAACTATTTTCATTTTCACAGCCCTTGATAGTCTTTGACATGTATTTAACAACAGTCAATGTTACAGGGAAGTTGCCATAATGTGAACTCCCTACACCCTCCTATGGTTGATCATTCATTAATGCAACCAGCAAATCATGCCAGCCAGGAGTTAACAAGCTCTGCCTCCTGATTGGTCAAACACAGCCTGTATGACATTCCCCCTGAGGTAAATTATGTATGAGTCCCAAATGGTGCAGTACTTTTATAGTGCAGTACTTTTCACCAGGGCCCAGGGAATAGGGTGCCATTTGGAACACAGTATATGACTCATGGAGGACCTGGGCAGTCACAACTGGAGAGGTATGTTTAGGAACTGCTGGATGAGGTATGTTTAGGAACGGCTGGATGACATCATTCATCAGCCGGCATTGTTACAGGAGGGGTGTTGACAACCAGAGGTCACCACGGCAACAAGGCAGACAGCAGCAGCAGAAGCATGAGACATTTTTAATCTGGGTAATGAGGAGTTAAACATCTGGCAAAGGAAGAAACAGAGCTGTCAGGTGTGCCCTTCACATTACGGCTGTGCTGAATGGCCTCATTCACTTAAAAAATATATATTTTTACACAAGAGAAAACATCCCCATACAAGACCCACCTGACTGACTGACACAGTATTTGCGTCTCAAATGTCACCCTATTCACTATATAATGTACTACTTTTGACCAGAGCCCTATGGGCACTATATAGGGGATAATGCGTCACTTGGGAAACAGCCAGGCTTTAGGACAGCTCCCCGAGTCCCTGCATACAGCTGCAGACTTCCCTTGAGAGATCTCCCAGTGTTACTGTAATAAATGAGGAAACTACGATCAGGGTGCCACGCTGTATTAATTACCACTAATAGGTTAGTCGATAAGATGATTTATTGTCAATTTTATCTCTAGTAAAGCCCCTCACCCACCCGGGTGTAGGTACCGGTAGTACGTGACTAATTTGGCTTAGCATAGATTTCCCAACCACTCCACTTTAGCCATCAATCTCTCGGTGGTGGGCCGCGTTGTATGTCCTCTTATCATGTGACCCCCTCTGGTTATTCCTATGCACATGAAAAATGACAACATATAAGTGCAGATGACCTGAGGAAATTACAAGTGTGTTTCACGTGGAAGGGCGACAACCCCCGTTCATCTTCTCCTCTATTAGTCAGCCTTTCCGTCATGCCGGTTCTGTCTCGACTCACTCACCTGACACACGCAGGCATTTTAGAGAGACTCATTGGCGTTTAACGAGGAAAGTCGTTGTAATGCTGGGATGAAATAGAGTGAAAACTGCAGGGAGTTTCAGTGTGTCAGGGAGTTTCACTAACTAAATGGTGCGTCGGGATGTCATACCAGAAACAATTTTGAGCAAATAACCTTTTTTTATACTGTCTTTGAATCAGAGTAGTAAGTACATTACAAGTTTAAATACTGGTGATAACTCATATGCCTGTGTTATATTGATGCTCTTTGAAATTATATATTATATACAGTGGAGTCCGAAGTATAACCGAATAACGCAGCGGTCTAAGGCACTGCAACTCAGTGCTAGCGGCGTCACTACAGACCCTGGTTCGATTCCAGGCTTTATCACAACCGGCCGTGATTGGGAGTCCCATAGGGCAGCGCACAATTGGCCCAGCGTCGTCCGGGTTCGGGTTTGGCCGGGGTAGGCCGTCATTCTTAACTGACTTGCCTAGTTAAATAAAGGTTAAATAAAACATTTTTAAAAAAGATGAGCAAAAATTACTGTATACATTTTTTTTTTTTTATACTGAGTTATATTGTATTGTAAAAAAAATGGGTCATTATAATATTTTATACTAATACAATTGCTTAGAGAAAGGGATTTTGTTTAACAAGTAATACAAAAAAATCTCTGCGTGATTGATATGGGTGGAGAAAATAGAAAGCGGCCTCTCTAAAAGCATGCTGACCTTTGACATGGAAAGGTGGAAAATAGCAGTCTATATGTGCATATTTATTCAGGCGTAACATTTTATCCGTTGACCTGTATAGCATTATTTGAAACCCTATTCCATGTTACCTATCATACCCTCTGAAACGAAGAGGCAAAGATTAATATAGAGAAAATCTCATTGGGAGGTTCGCTTAACATTGGAGACAGTCTTTACTTGTAGGTCTCCAAGTTCTTTAACATGAGAAAAGCATTCGACATTCAAAAACCGTGAGATTCACCCACAAGCTGTGTGTGTATGCCTGAGTAAAGGGAAAGAAAACATTTCCACAACCATTTATCTTATATTGATCATATCATCATATCTGGGTGTTAGGATATCCCTGAGACACTTAGCTCTTTGTATATAGGACATGAATCGTGTAATCCTCAAATGTAGATATGTTTCCCTTTCTAAAAAGCACCGGTGAGATGGAATTGACTCTGACTTTATGTAACGGTGACGTGGACAAGTGAGGCTAGATCCCAGCCTGGTTCATCAGCTTTAACTTGAATCATGTTTAAATACTGTTTTACTTCACATGTACAGTTGAATTCGGAAGTTTGCATACACTTAGGTTGGAGTCATTAAAATGCGTTTTTTACAAACACTCCACAAATTTCTTGTTAACAAACTATAGTTTTGGCAAGTCGGTTAGGACATCTACTTTGTGCATGACACAAGTTATTTTTCCAACAATTGTTTACAGACAGATTATTTCCCTTATAATTCACTGTATCACAATCCCAGTGGGTCAGAAGTTTACATACACCAAGTTAACTGTGCCTTTAAACGCTTGGAAAATGTCAGAAAATGATGTCATTGCTTGGAAGCTTCTGATATGCTAACTGAGATCATTTGAGTCAATTGGGGGTGTACCTGTGGATGTATTTCAAGGCCTACCTTAAAACTCAGTGCCTCTTTGCTTGACATCATGGGAAAACCAAGAGAAATTAGCCAAGACCTCAGAAAATAAATTGTAGACCTCCACAAGTCTGGTTCATCCTGGGGAGCAATTTACAAACGCCTGAAGGTACCAAGTTAATCTGTACAAACAATAATACACAAGTATAAACACCATGGGACCACGCAGCCGTCATACCGCTCAGGAAGGAGATGAAAGTACTTTGATGCAAAAAGTGCAAATCAATCCCAGAACAACAGCAAAGGACCTTGTGAAGATGCCGGAGGAAGCTTGTACAACAGTATCTATATCCACAGTAAAACGAGTCCTATATCGACATAACCTGAAAGGTCGCTCAGCAAGGAAGAAGCCACTGCTCCAAAACCGCCATAAAAAAGCCAGACTAAGGTTTGTAACTGCACATGGGGACAAAGATCGTACTTTTTGGAGAAATGACCTCGGGTCTGATGAAACAAAAATAGAACTGTTTGGCCACAATGACCATCGTTATGTTTGGAGGAAAAGGGGATGCTTGCAAGCCGAAGAACACCATGCCAACCGTGAAGCACCGGGGTGGCAGCATCATGTTGTGGGGGTGCTTTGCTGCAGGAGGGACTGGTGCACAAAGTAGATGGCATCATGAGGAACGAACTTTATGTGGATATATTGAAGCAACATCTCAAGACATCAGTCAGGAAGTTAAAGCTTGGTCACAAATGGGTCTTCCAAATGGACAATTACCCCAAGCATACTTCCAAAGTTGTTGCAAAATGGCTTAAGGACAACAAAGTCAAAGTATTGGAGTGGCCATCACAAAGCCCTGACATTTAACCCAAGTTAAACAATTTTAAAGGCAACGCTACCAAATACTAATTGAGTGCATGTAAACTTCTGACCCACTGGGAATGTGATGAAAGAAACCAAAGCTGAAATAAATAATTCTCTCTATTATTATTCTGACATTTCACATTCTTAAAATAAAGTGGCGATCCTAACTGACCTAAGACAGGGCATTTTTACTAGGATTAAATGTCAGGAATTGTGAAAAACTGAGTTTAAAGTATTTGGCTAAGGTGTATGTAAACTTCAGACTTCAACTGTATATAGTGTATTCTAGTCAAGGCTCATCTTATATAACTACTGCTGTACACACCTTTTTCTGTTCATACACTGTCCATACTGTCTATACACAACATTATACATACAGATGTGTGTGTGTCACAAATGTGAGTACACCCCTCACATTTAAAAAAAAATATTTGAGTATATCTTTTCATGTGACAACACTGAAGAAATTACAATTTGCTACAATGTAAAGTAGTGAGTGTACAGCTTGTATAACAGTGTACATTTGCTGTCCCCTCAAAATAACTCAATACACAGCCATTAATGTCTAAACCGCTGGCAACAAAAGTGAATGTCCAAATTGAGCCCAATTAGCCATTTTCCCTCCCAGGTGTCATGTGACTCGTTAGTGTTACAAGGTCTCAGGTGTGAATGGGGAGCAGGTGTGTTAAATTTGGTGTCATCGATCTCACACTCCCTCATACTGACTGGTCACTGGAAGTTCAACATGGCACCTCATGGCAAAGAACTCTCTGAGGATCTGAAAAAAATAATTGTTGCTCTACATAAAGATGGCCTGGGCTATAAGAAGATTGCCAAGACCCTGAAACTGAGCTGCAGCACTGTGGCCATACAGCGGTTTAACTGGACAGGTTCCACTCAGAACCTGCCTCGCCATGGTCGACCAAAGAAGTTGAGTGCACGTGCTCAACTTCATATCCAGAGGTTGTCTTTGGGAAATAGACGTACGAGTGCTGCCAGCATTGCTGCAGAGGTTGAAGGGATGGGGGGGTCAGCCTGTCAGTGCTCAGACCATACGCCGTACACTGCATCAAATTGGTCTGCATGGCTGTTGTCCCAGAAGAAAGCCTCTTCTAAAGATGATGCACAAGAAAGCCCGCAAACAGTTTGCTGAAGACAAGCAGACTAAGGACATGGATTTTTTATTTTATTTTTATTTGACCTTTATTTAACCAGGCAAGTCAGTTAAGAACAAATTCTTATTTACAATGACGGCCTAGGAACAGTGGGTTAACTGCCTGTTCAGGGGCAGAACGACAGATTTGTACCTTGTCAGCTCGGGGATTTGAACTTGCAACCTTTCGGTTACTAGTGCTAACTAGTGGTATTCCAACATGATAACGACCCCAAACACACCTCCAAGACGACCACTGCCTTGCTAAAGAAGCTGAGGGTAAAGGTGATGGACTGGCCAAGCATGTCTCCAGACCTAAACCCTAAACCCTATTATTATTTTTATTGGTGCGTAATTGTTATGAAAGTTGTATTGTCAATTTTGTTTTGTATTTAAACGCCACTTTAAATGTGTACATGACACTGCAACAAAATTTCCCCATGGAGACAATAAAGCCAGTAAAATGTGAGGGGTGTACTCACTTGTGATATACTGTATATATATATATACACAACATCAAATCTCATTTTATTTGTCACATGCACTGAATACAGGTGTAGACCTTACAGTGAAATGCTTACTTACAAGTTCTTAACCAACAATGCAGTTTTAAGTTAATACCTAAAAGAAAAGTAAGAGATAAGAAAAACAAACAATTAAAGAGCAGCAGTAAATAACAATAGCGGGGCTATATACAGGGGGTATATATGTGCGGGGCGCAATGGTGTAGAGGTAATTGAGGTAATTATGTACATGCAGGTAGGGTTATTAAAGTGCCTATGCATAGATAATAACAGAGCATTAGCAGCTTAAGGGGGTGCAAATGGTCTGTGTAGCCATTTGATTAGTGGTTCAGGAGTCTTATGGCTTGGGGGTAGAATCTGTTTGGAAGCCTCTGCGGTAGCAAAGAGAACAGTCTATGACTAGGGTGGCTGGAGTCTTTGACAAGGGCCTTTCTCTGACCCCGCCTGGTATAGAGGTCCTGGATGGCAGGAAGCTTGACCCCAGTGATGTACTGGGCTCTGTAGTGGCTTGCGGTCGGAGGCCGAGCAGTTGCCATACCAGGCAGTGATGCAACCCATCAGGATGCTCTCGATGGTGCAGCTGTAGAACCTTTTGAGGATCTGAGGACCCAAGCCAAATATTTTCGGTCTCCTGAGGGGGAATAGGTGTTGTCATGCCCTCTTCACGATTGTCTTGGTGTGCTTGGACCATGTTAGATTGTTGGTGATGTGGACACCAAGGAACTTTGCTGACAGGTGACATGACCAAAAGTAGGTGAACATCTGCTCATTGAACATCTCATTCCAAAATCATGGACATTAATATGGAGTTGGTCCCCCCTTTGCTGCTATAACAGCCTCCACTCTTCTGGGAAGGATTTCCACGAGATGTTGGAACATTGCTGCAGGGACTTGCTTCCATTCAGCCACAAGCATTAGTGAGGTCGGATACTTATGTTGGCGATTAGGCCTGGCTCGCAGTTGGAGTTCCAATTCCCATAGGTGTTCGATGGGGTTGAGGTCAAGGCTCTGTGCGGGCCTGTCAGGTTCTTCCACACCAATCTTGACAAAACATTTCTTTATGGACCTCGCTTTGTGCGAAGGGGCACTGTCATGATGAAACAGAAAGGGTCTTCCCCAAACAGTTGCTACAAAGTTGGAAACACAGAATCTGCTCTTCAATAAGGACATTCTACTGCCAATGTTTGTCTATGGAGATCGCATGGCTGTGTGCTCGATTTTATACACCAGTCAGCAACGGGTGTGGCTGAAATAGCCGAATCCACTTAATTGAAGGGGTTTCCACATACTTTTGTATATATAGCTTATATATTCTGGACTATGACATTGTTTGTTCGGATATTTCTTAATTTCTTAATTTCTTTATTTCGGGGGATCTGTGTGTATTTTTTGTATTGTTAGGTATTACTGCAGTGTTGGAGCTAGAAACAGAAGCATTTCACTGAACTGTAATAACATCTGCAAAATATGTGTACGTGACCAATAACTTTTAATTTGATTTCAACCATGTTTCCACCACATTGAAGATATTCGATAAGAACACACACACACACACACAAAAGTGCTATAGTTGCTACAAAAACTGTCTAAAGTGGTGCCATTTGGAGTATGCATCCCATATGGCACACTATTCCCTCTATAGTGGACTACATATGGTTTAGGTAAAAGGTAGGGCCCTTTATAGGGAATAGGGTGCCATTTGGGACACACAGTGAGTGTGGCCGTTTGCTGGGGGCCAGACAAAATGTTACCTGCAGTCGGGTTGGTTGTCCCTGAGTAAGTACCCTCACTCACTGGTTGCCGTACTGTGGTCGACCCCGGCGGCTTTTCCTAGCTGTTTTTGTCATGCTCCTGCTCAGGAACCAGGCCCTCTCCAGGCACTTCATAATTAACTGGAATGTCGACACCAGATGAACTAGGTTTAAATAATTGCTTCTTTTGTCATGATCATTATCTTTGTATTTGTATTTTCCTCTGCTCCTCCTCTCATCTCCATATCCTCCCCTCCATCTCTCCCTACCTTCTTCCTCTCCTCCTCCTCTCCACCCCCTTCTTCCCTCCCCTCCACCTCACCCTCCCTTCTTCCTCTCCATCCCCTCCTCCACTCCCTACCTTCTTCCTCTCCTCCTCCTCTCCACCCCCTCCTTCCCTCCCCTCCACCTCTTCCTCCCTTCCTCCTCTCCCTCCCCTCCTCCTCTCCCTACCTTCTTCTTCTCCTCCTCCTCCTCCTCTCCAACCCCCTTCCCCTCCCCTCCACCTCACCCTCCCTTCTTCCTCTCCATCCACTCCTCCTCTCCCTACCTTCTTCCTCTCCTCCTCCTCTCCACCCCCTCCTTCCCTCCCCCTCTACCTCCCTTCCTCCTCTCCATCCCCTCGTCCTCTCCCTACCTTCTTCTTCTCCTCCTCCTCTCCAAACCCCTTCCCCTCCCCTCCACCTCTCCCTCCCTTCTCTCCTCTCCATCCCCTCCTCCTCTCCCTACCTTCTTCCTTTCCACCCCCTCTTCCCCATCCCTCTACCTCTCCCTCCCTTCCTCCTCTCCTCTCCATCCCCTCCCTACCTTCTTCCTCTCCTCCTCCTCCTCCTCCTCTCCACCCCCTACTTCGCTCCCCTCTACCTCTCCCTTCCTTCCACCTCTCCCTCCCTTCCTCCTCTCCATCCCCTCCCTACCTTCTTCCTCTCCTCCTCCTTCTCCTCTCCCTCGCCTCCTGTCCAACACCTTTACCTCCCCTCTTCCGACCAACCTCCCACCATTGTCTTATTTGCTCACAATTTATGACATCCTATACTTACCTTTAAATGAGCATGCTCCTGGGATGGAGTGTCTTTCTGAAGAGGCTTGCCGGAATCTTCAATATCAAGTACCTGGAAGCAATTTGTGAGTAAGCCCATGACAGCTTTCTAATGAATTTGTTTAGCTTCAAATGAATTCATGGAGGTGCACAGTAAAATCGGACATATGAAAGATACCAGTATGAGGGAGGGAGATATTTGATCAACCCATAGTCTCCTCCTGCTGAAACACCATAAATTAATTGTTTTTTATAAACTCTGTTGTTTGAGCCTTGAATGCTGATTGACTGACAGCCATGGTATATCAGACCATATACCACTGGTATGACAAAACATGTATTTTTTCTGCTCTAATTATGTTGGTAACCAGTTTATGATAGCAATAAGGCAACTCAGGTGTTTGTGAGGGCTGTGTGAGGGCTGCGTTGTGTTGTGCCTAAGAACAGACGTTAGCCGTGGTAAATTGGCCATATACCACACCCCCTCGGTCCTTATTGCTTAAATAAATACAGTACCGAATGTAGAGAGTAATACGCTGCTTACAGGAGCATTAAGAACACAAAGAAGGAAGAAAGTCTGGCAGACCCTACAGAATACAACATAAACACGTCAAAATTAGGAATAAAACACAGCAGTATTGAGGCTCCAGCTCCAACCTTTCATTATAAGAGGCGAATGGGTCCGGTATAGCAGGCCTCTTCGGACATGCCTTCAGGACATGCATGTAGGTGGACTGTGGTTGAAAGATCTGCAAGCATTTAAAACACAGCACTAACCATCTTATGTTACCTCCTGCCCTTACCAGACATGTCAAGACTTGTAAGGTGGAAAGACACTGCACAAGAAGTTGATTAGGTTTGTAGTCAGCTATCAAAAGGCCTTTTCTGAAAGTGTCTCCTGTTTCATTTGTTCAAAGGGTAAAGGGTTTTTGAGTCTTTTTCGAATTATTTTTCTTTGTGATGCTTAGGAGGGAAACTCGCAGCACAAGTTATTTTTGCTTGAGCAACCACTACTCTGTATAAGACTTACATGCTACAGTTTCCCAGCCATAAGTCCCTCTCTACTTTTAATCATGGAACTTGCAATTTGCCTTAAGAAACCAACACAAATAAATGTGATTTCATTCATCCGTATTGAGCTGGATAATCACCATGGCAATAGTGTTTGATAGATATGTTCATCGCTGGGCTTTGTCAGGCCCTTCTGGCTCTCTGGCCGTATGCATGGCACATACAACTATTCATTTGTCCCAAATGGCACCCCATTCCCTACATAGTGCACTACTTGTGTCCAGGCTCTGGTTACTATATAGGGAATAGGGTGCAATTTGGGACAAACCCTATGACACCGAGCCGGCTACAGGAATCAATAGTCTGAAAAGGGCAGGCACACACACACGAATCTATGTCCACTACGACAGTCCCGCATGTTGACTCTGTCCCAAATGGCACCCTATTCCCTATGTAGCGCACTACTTTTGACCAGGGCCCATAGGGAAAGGGGTGATATTTGGGACGCACACCTTATGTGCCTTCACCATACAGAGTGTCACTAAAAAAGTTCCCTGCAGGCAGAACAATCCATCAACGAAGGGCCTGGTCTTCAGACTAAACACACTCTCATTATAGCAGGTCAGCACCCCCCGAGAGCTCCTGAATACATATTTACTATTACAAGACAAAGGGGTAAACAAATGTGGCTACGGGGAAACACATAGATAAACAGTGCTGTTGTCAGTGGGTGCCCCGGCCATGCCTAGTTTGAACACCTCCTTGTTGAGTCTCAGACACAACAACAGGTTACAAGACATCATTTAGTAGTCTGCTCTGAGGTCACACATTTACATTATCCAGAGAAACTTACAGGAGCAATTAAGTTAAGTGCCTTGCTCATTGGCACTTCAATAGATTTGTTCACCTAGTTGGCTCGGGGATTCAAACCAGCAACCTTTCGGTTACTGTTCCAACCGTCAGGCTACCTGCCACCTCTGCCCCACTTGTGTGGGTAGACTGTGAGCAATATGCATCCCCTGAGTTTTCCCTGTGTATTTCACACGGAGCAGGTGGGAAGTGAAGGAATGACTACATACAATTCACTAAATATCCATCTATGTTAGACTAACTCTAATACAAGATCAGTCTGCTGCCTGATGGTGGTGAAACAGGTTACATTCATCACACCTTGATAAAGGCTCTTTAGCTGAAACGCAGGTCAAATGAATCCACAGCAAAGAGAGATGAGTGTGTGAATGTATTTTTTATTTGTGTGGAATAGGTTACATTAACAGACAGTAGGCCTATCTGACTTCACTTCAGGTGATTGTAATTCAGACCAAGACACAGGAAGCTGCTAGTTGATGCTAATAAGATGCCCCCCTGCCACCCTCTTCTATACACACGCAAAGAGGTAGGAGGGGAGAACCTGAGAGAGCAGATTTACAGCCCCTCTGCTGTGCTGTTTGCATGTGTCTGCTTGTGACAAACACTCTAAAGTGTTAAGTAGACTCTGTTTGCATTCATGACAAGACCCTCCAGTTTTTAATGGTCTGCGAAGTGTCAGACCTGGCATGTGTCCCAAATAGTACACATGTTCCCTATGTCATGCTCTATTTTTGACCAGAGCCTATTTGGTCCTGGTCAAAAGTAGAGCACGACATAGGGAATAGGGTGCCGTTTGGGACATACACCTGGAGTATGTGGTGGAGACAACAGCAGGTCAGCTTCATTACAGTATGTATGGCTTTGTGACACTCTCAGCACTAATCCTGATGACAGTGTTCTAGTCTACAACCTCCACACTTCCTGTAACTGATTGTTGTCTGGCTATAATCTCAGCTGTCTCATACATAGCCTACAGAATTATTGCCCTACTGCCTTGCAAATAGCTAAAAGCTGCAAACAACATATTGCCTCTAACGCAACCTGTTTTGAGGACTATTAGCAAAAAGCACAATGCTAAGCTATTCAAAACAAATTAACTAGATAATGTGAACAGAGCTAAATATATATTTTTATTTTAAAGATGCTGTTGCAACTTTTTCATTTGATTCATGAAATGTACTAAAACTGCAGTAAACTGCAGTGAACTGTAATAACTGACATTTCAGTAGTCTGAGTGCTTTTCACTGACTCAAATGAACACCTCAGACTCAGAACGACTTCTTCCGTGAGATGAAGGGACTCCCCAGTAAGGAGTAATAGGATGCTGTTGTTTCACAGCATGGCTACAGCAGGGCCCTGGTCAAAAGAAGTGCACTATAAAGGAAACAGGGTCCCATTTGGTATCCATCCACCATCTCCACAGCCACTCCAGCCACCTAGCGCTCATCCACCACACACCAGTCACTCACATTCCAGGGAGAACAGCTTGCACCTAGCGCTCATCCACCACACACCAGTCACTCACATTCCAGGGAGAACAGCTTGCACCTAGCGCTCATCCACCACACACCAGTCACTCACATTCCAGGGAGAACAGCTTGCTTATACAGCTTTGCTTCCAAAACAACGGTGATAAAGCCATCCCCAACTGCTTGTCTCCATACCCACACAAGAGATCTTCTGTTAACAGCCCTAATGGTCACCATTAGCTCCCCTCTTCCTCTAGGTGACTTGCCTTTGTGAGCACAGAAGGTGAAGGAAAGCAAATGGAGTACACCTGTCTGGAGGCTATTCAGAAGAAATCCATCCCAGGATCTTCAATATCAGATTGGCCCCACAGTCAGAGCTCTGGTATTGATCCTCTGCTTTCAGTCTTACAGATAAGCACTGTGGAGAGAGATGAAAACATTCACATATAGAATCCTTTGCCTTTTCAGTCTTCACTTGTGTTTTATGCTATCTTGATATTAAAAAAGCTCTTAATCTAACAAAGCACAGGATATCATTGACGCTACTTGAGAAAGCTGGGTGTTTTTTTGCACCAGGTGTTGTTGTTTTGTTGTTGTTGTTTTGTTACACTACATTAATCCAATGGGATGATAGATATGTGGCATGAGAAATGCAAAAACCTAACTTAGCTGTTGCTAACAAGCACTAAAGGGCTGATGAAAGCAGAGAAGGCTATAAACACAAATATGATGCAACACTTCAGCTAATTACAGCTAACACTTCAGCTAGCAACAGCTAGTCATTCTTTCAGACAGGTATGACTAAATTAGATAGACAATTATTTAGGGTTCTGCTATATATGCCACACATACACCTATTGCAAAATTGTCAAACTGGACAATATGTCACTGTGTGTGTGTGAGCCATATGTAACCAGCCTAATCTGATGAGAACACTGGGGCCTGAGTTGTCTGTTTTGGTAACGCATTTGAAGCTGGGTCCTGCCACACTACCCGGTGTACTTCCTGAGGAAAATTAATGCTGGTGAGTGCTCTCCCCCCTCTATACCCCTTCCCCCTATCTCTCTCTCTGCATTTCTAATGTGCCATCACATGATATTGAATGGGGGGAAGGTAGAGTAGAAGAGTGGGTTTGCTGGAGTGCTGGTAAATGAATGCCCTCTAGGGGCCAAAAAGAGAGCTAGAAAAAGCCTTACAAGAGGGGAATCTGGCACCGGCCAAATAAGAACTGATGCTGGGGTGGTCTTTAGAGAGAGGCTGTTTTGTTCCTTGACACAGCAATCTATGTGCCAGTCTTTGATAATGTCTCTCTCTCTCTTTGTGTGTGTGTGTGTGTGTGTGTGTGTGTGTGTGTGAATGCATTTGTGTTCAGGGATAAATGCACAGTTAGTACATAGAGAGAGGTTATATTTCTCTCACTAATACACTCGCCTGGACTGTGTCTGTCACTGAATGCATAAAAAGTACAGTTGCCATCCTAGTGGGAAGAAACTAACAAACAATAGAAATGAATGACAATCACACTTCTGTTTTGTTTTCAACACAATAGGGCTTCAATTCACATCATTATAAAACTAGAGTAATAGTCCTTAAATCACATAGTATTGGTCACATACACATATTTAACAGATGTTATTGCGGGTGTAGCGAAATGCTTGTGTTCCTAGCTCCAACAGTGCAGTAATATCTAACAATACACAACAATACACACAAATCTCAAAGTAAAATAATGTAATAAAGAAATATGTTTTATACATCAGATGTCTGTTAAACAAAAGAAGAGTGAAATACACACCATAAACACTCTTATGGTTGCTGCCTAAATAATATACATTATTGAGGTCAGGTGCCACCATCAGTGTCTTATCCATTCAATAATATAGCAACCTGTTTGGCCAGAGATAACAATCAGTGGTGGAAAAAGTACCCAATAGTCATACTTGAGTAAAAGTCTAAAAGTATTTGGTTTTAAATATACGTAACTATCAAAAGTAAATGTAATTGCTAAAATATACTTAAGTATCAAAAGTCAAATTATAAATAATACAAAAATCCTTAAATTAAGCAAACCAGATGGGACCATTTTCTTGTTATTTTGATGTACGGATCCAACACTCAGACATAATTTACAAATGAAGCATGTGTGTTAGTGAGTCCGCCAGATCAGAGGCAGTAGGGATGACCAGGGATGTTCTCTTGATAAGTACGTAAATCTAACCATTTTCCTGTCTTGATAAGCATTCAAAATGTAACGAGTACTTTTGGGTGTTAGGGAAAATGTATGGAGTAAACAAGTACACTATTTTCTTTGGGAATGTAGTGTAAAAGTAGTCAAAAATATAAATACTAAAGTACAAAAACCCTGAAAAACGACTTAAGTAGTACTTTAAAGTATTTTTTACTTAAGTACTTTACACCACTGAAAACAATGCAATACAATAATACTGTTTTATGGACTGTCTAAAAACTGACGCACTTATTTTTGACTTTCCCAATGTAGTATCTTCCCATCTAATCCCTACCATCAGTGCATTCAATATTCCTGTCTCGCACACCCACTGAGGTATAAATCCAGACAGCATGAATAATTCCGCCCACATGCCCCCACCACCAATGAAATCTTGTGTGGCAGCAAAGGGTTAAAATAATGTCTGGCGGCCGCTGGGAGGAGTTAAGAGCCGTGATTGGGTACTAAAAAATGACGTAACCGATATGAAAGCCCAAAGAACTAGTTAAGAGGGCAGTTGATAACTTTGAGAAAGAGTTGTTTGAATGAGCTGGAGGTGTAGAGTGACCAAAAACTAGTTAGCAAAGCAAGGAGTTAGCAGAAAGTGACTGTGGGTATTTGAAACCCTGCAGTGCCTTTGAAACATACGACGGAAACATGGTACAGCAAACAGAACACAGCGAGACGGAGAGTAGCATGTCCAGGGAAGCTACAGACACGGAGGAAAGCGAAATGATGGCGTGCAGCCCGGTGCCACTGAAACCCGTGAAAGCCGACTGGTGCAAGACAGCAACTGGTCACATCAAACGACCCATGAATGCATTTATGGTGTGGTCGAAAGTCGAGAGGAGAAAGATCATGGAGCAGTCTCCGGACATGCACAACGCGGAAATCTCCAAACGACTTGGAAAGCGGTGGAAATTGCTGAAGGACAGTGAAAAGATCCCGTTTATCAGGGAAGCCGAGAGGCTCCGGCTACAACACATGGCTGATTACCCCGACTACAAGTACCGACCCAAGAAGAAACCAAAGCTCGACAGTTTCACTAAACCAGCGGTGCAGTCACCGGAGAAGACCAGCCTCAAACATGTAAAAGCTCCCAGTAAGAAATTCACTAAATTGAAAACTACTAAGGTGGTGAAAACGAGACCGTCTCACGACCCTCGCTACGACTATGTTTTCACCAGCTTTAAAACTACTAGCAAGTCCGTAAAAATGGAATATACTGACGATGAGGATGACGAAGAGGACTACGAGGAGGAGCTGTCCTCTCGGATTAAAGTGGAGGAGGACGAGGAACCGATACCGTACAACATCGCCAAAGTGCCCGCGAGCCCCACTTTGAGCTCCACTGCCGAGACAGAGGGCGCGAGCATGTACGATGAGTCTCGGAATCCGAACACAGCTTCCAACAGACTGTTCTACAATTTCAAGAACATTACCAAGCAGAGCACAACTTGTCCTGCTTCACTCTCACCAGCATCTTCATTCAGGTCCGTGTCCAGCTCGTCCAGCTCCAGCGAAGACGCGGATGATTTACTGGTTGACTTCAGTTTAAATTTAGCATCCTGTGCTCACGGAGCGGAGCTGGGGAACTCGAATTCAGGGAATCTCTCTCTTTCCTTTGTGGATAAGGACTTGGACTCTTTCAGTGAGGGCAGCCTCAGCTCTCACTTTGAATTCCCAGACTATTGCACCCCCGAGCTGAGCGAAATGATCGCAGGGGATTGGCTTGAGGCTAACTTTTCAGATTTGGTATTTACCTACTAGCTAACTAAGTACAGAAGGAGTCATCCTCTGGTAGTAGGTGGGACAGCGTTATGATCAGCCGGTTCCCTCCCCAGCGCTGTTATTACCATGGAGGGAAGGAGGGTGTCCTCCATGAACTGAACCAAGATTCGTTACAATGTGGTACCATTGCAAAAAAAAGTGACATTCATGTCACCCTGACAGGGTTTTATGGATTTTCTTCGGGTCTGCAGTGAAACTGCTCAAATTAAGTGGACCACAAAGAGTAGAATCTGAACTATGCATTCCCATCCTACTTGTAACCACTTGGGTTCTGAAAGCACGACTGGGCAGATGCAGGCTAAATCTGAGACACTGTTCATTCAGGATGTGTAACTTTTCAAAAGGTTTTATGTGATTTTTCTGTATTTCACAAAACTGTTTTTTTCTTATCAGTTCCGAATCCCTACTGGTATGGAAAAGTAGGCTAAACCCGCTGTAGAACACAGGTATGACAGGAAGCAGCATTTTGATACATAACCAACATACCTCATCTTTAAAAAATAAAAAAAAGTAAAATATTTTCAGGCATATTTTTGTACAGTTAAACTAAGGGAATGTTCTTACTGTGCTTTCAGTGAGTTTTTTTTCAGGCACTTCTAGTTCTACCCGGTTTCATTTTAGTTTAGCACACAAGGGTTAAACAATATAAATTTGCATCTAAATGCCTTGCGTTTATTTTAAGCTATGTATGTACAGAACTAGATCAGATTTGGGGTGTTTTAAGGAGTTAAGTTGCAATTGGGGAATATAGACCTCATTGCTGGTACTAGATTCAAGATTGTATATGTTCTGTAAAATAGTAAAGTTAGGAGTTTATGTATATCGGTGTGAATGGGTCCCAGATAGCAGGTGTGAAACTGCATTTTCTTGCATTTTATCATCTTAATGGCACATATTGTTTTCTTCATTATTTTGTGCAATATAGGCTACTCTTAAATGGATCATCTGCGTTACGTGTCGTCATGCTGAAGGCTGTATCTTGACAAAACTAAATAAATCAGCTGGAACTGGTTCAACTGAATTTGCATGTTTTGTTATGGGGACATAATTGACAAACACTATTGGAATTTTAGAGCTTATTTGAGCAAGTGTAGCTGCTGTAAGGACAACTCTAGTTTCAATGATCTCAAATAGCATGTGATTGTAGTGTCTTCATTGAGTGTGAATAGGGCATTTTATTGTGAGACCTTCACATGCATGAGAAGTACACTGATATGACACCTTAGATGCAGTGATAGTTAAATTTCAGCAAACCAGGGCTCTAAGCTGACCAATTTTTACAAGGAGCATGTGTGCACCTAAAGTTAAAACATGTAGCCGCACACAAATACATTTAGTCGATGACAAATTTGACGTAATGAAGTTGGAATCCTTAATTATTCTAGGCAATTTAGGTATATTCCCATTTATGACTTTGCAGGGTGGTAAACGTTGCTCCTGAGAATATCCTTCAACTACATGAAGCCAAAGAAGTACACTATTCAGCGCCAAAGAGACTTAACTTGGTGAGTCAAAAATACTCTGGTCTCCACCTCCCCTCCTGATGTCAGCATGACCAACTGAGGTGGAATGACGACACTGGTTGCAACCCAAATGGCACCCTATTCCCTATAGTACACTGCTTTTGACCAGAGCCCTACAGTGGAGGTGTCATAATACCCATAAAACCTAGTGGTCAAAAAGGGTAATGGTTCCAAACATTCCTTTTTCCCGTAGAGGATTTTAGAAATACTTAAGGGCTGTGTTTTGTGTAGGCTTACCCTGGCATGATGTTTTAATAACCATGCACATCTCAGACAAGGTGACTTTAATCAATATATTTGGCTCTATTTACTCTCAGATTTGAAAATTGCTAATTAGTATCCAAGAAGAAATACAAATCTGCAAGCTACTGCACTTCATCTCTATCTGACACCTTTGCCAACAGGTATTGTGTCAATTTAAAACTGTCACAAGACAGTTCACAGATGGTTAATCCAGAGATTCTTACCTTTGCTTCGATTCGGCAGTCTCGTCCAGATCATCCTGGCATTTGTAGTTCTTTATGATGGCCACATTAGCAGCTAATTAGTGTTTCATTTTGGGGGGTAAATACAGGCGAATATATTGATAAGACACCTTGTCCTAAAGAGATTTACATGGTATCAAAACGAAACACCAGGGTAAGCCTACACAAAACAGCCCTTATTTTAAATATTTCTAAAACTCCCCTATGGGAAAAATGTATGGTAGGTTTTATGGGTATTATGACTCAATGTGGTACGCTTTGGGGAGTAGAGTATGCAATATGGTGCCATTTAAAGAATGATGACACTCTTCTTCACTGGTGATAGCTCTCTGTCACATTTGGTAGCAAAGCTCACTTCAAAACATTAGATAATCTAAGCCTAACTTTCACTCTGTTTTACCATTAATGCAATGCCATTATCACTTGTTTCGAGCCGGATAGCCGATAACCTACAATTTGTATCCATACAGCCATTTAAATGTACTTTACATTTACTTTACCATGATGATAGACACAATTCAACCCTCACAGAGCCCCAAAATCCCAAAAGCTGCATATTCCTAGATGCAATTAGTGTGTGTATGTAGTACTTGCCATATTTTGGTGGCATCTTCACCTCTGGGTGACAGTAAAGACACTGGATGCATCCCAATTGGCTCCCTATATAGGGCTCTACTTTTGACCAGAACCTTATAGCTTCTAAACACATTCAAGCCATGATAAGAGTGTTGTCCAGTCCAACTCCATGGCCTTTTGATGGATACGAAAACAGGTACTTTTTCATAGTAACACAACATGAGGATATCCCATTTGAATGTTCAGAGTCTACAGTATATGCATACAGTGCATTCGGAAAGTATTCAGACCCCTTGACTTTTCTCCCATTTTGTTACGTTACAACCTTGTAAAATTGATTAAATATTTTTTTCAATTGGCATTCTACACACAATACCCCATAATGACAAAGCAAAAACAGGTTTTTAGACATTTCAGACCCTTCACTCAGTACTTTGTTGAAGCACCTTTGGCAGTGATTACAGCCTCGACTCTTCTTGGGTATGACGCTACAAGCTTGGAACACCTGTATTTGGGGAGTTTCTCCCATTCTTCTCTGCATATCCTCTCAAGCTCTGTCAGGTTGGATGGGGAGTGTCGCTGCGCAGCTATTTTCAGGTATTTCCAGAGATGTTAGATCGGGTTCAAGTCCGGGCTCTGGCTGGGTCACTCAAGGACATTCAGAGACTTGTCCCGAAGCCACTTCTGCGTTGTCTTGGCTGTGTTCTTAGGGTCGTGGTCCTGTTGGAAGGTGAACCTTCACCCCAGTCTGAGTTTCTGAGCACTCTGGAGCAGGTTTTCATCATGGCCCGCTCTATACTTTGCTCAGTTTATCTGTCCCTCGATCCTGACTAGTCTCCCAGTCCCTGCCACTGAAAAACATCCCGACAATATGATGCTGCCATCGCCATGCTTCACCGCATGGTGCCAGGTTTCCTCCAGATGTGACACTTGACATTCAGGCCAAAGAGTTTAATATTGGTTTCATCAGACCAGAGAATCTTGTTTCTCATGGTCTGAGAGTCCTTTAGATGCCTTTTGGCAAACTCCAAGTGGGCTGTCATGCCTTTTACTGAGGAGTGGCTTCTGTCTGGCCACTCTACCATAAAGGCCTGATTGGTGGAGTGCTGCAAAGATAGTTGTCCTTCTCAAATGTTCTCCCATCTCCACAGAGGAACTCTGGAGCTCTGTCAGAGTGATCATCGGGTTCTTGGTCACCTCCTTGACCAAGGCCCTTCTCCCCCGATTGCTCAGTTTGGCCGGGCGGCCAGCTCTAGGAAGAGTCTAGGTGGTTCCAAACTTCTTTCAGTTAATAATGGACGCCACTGTGTTCTTGGGGACCTTCAATGCTGCAGAAATATGTCTGTACCCTTCCCCAGATCTTTGCCTCAACACAATCCTGTCCCGGAGGTATATACGGACAATTCCTTCAACCTCGTGGCTTGCTTTTTGCTCTGACATGCACTGTCAACTGTGGAACCTTATATAGAAAGGTTTGTGCCTTTCCAAATCATGTCCAATCAATTGAATTTACCACAGGTGGGCTCCAATCAAGTTGTATAAACATCTCAAGGATGATTAATGGAAACAGGATGCACCTGAGTCCAATTTCGAGTTTCACAGCAAAGGGTCTGAATACTTATGTAAATACGTTGTTGTTAACAAAAATTATTAGCAAAAATGTCTAAACTTGTTTTCACATTGTCATTATGGGGTATTGTGTTTAGATTACGGATTTATATTTATTTAATCAATTTTAGAATAAGGCTGTAACGGAGCAAAATTAGGAAAAAGTCTAGGGGTCTGAATACTTTTCGAAGGCACTGTATATGTGTATCAGCTCTAGCCTACCACACAATATGTGTGATTGTATGACTCCTAAATTGAACCCTATTCTCTATATAGTACACTACTTTTGACCAAGGCCTCTGGTGAGAATATAATCATTGATGGGATAAAGAGTGAATAGCCATTTGGGAGTCTTATATGTGCATTTGAATGTGTCAGCTGTAGCACTACCACACAAGATGTGTGTGTGTGTGTGTGTGTTATTTCCTTTGGGTCAGAGTCCTTTGTGCTGCTTCTCTTATTGACATAAGATGTTCTTCCTGTTGGAGAAAAATTGCTGGCGAGGAGAGAGCAGATCTAGTAACCCACAGAACTTCAAGAAAGAACGGCCTGAAATCATTAGCAAACACCGCACACAGATGAAGCTCAAGGCTCTTACTCTCCTAATGTTGTTTAGAAAATCTACGCTTGGCTTGATTTTTATTTAGTGGAGAGAGGCTAGAGAGGGCTTGTTCAGCCTTGTTGCAAATGTATTACATTGTGGACTAATTGTTGTTTATGTGATGTATTTATTTGCAATTTTACAGCTGTCCTTCCTGCTCCTGCAACACTTAGTTCTGCCCCCGTCCCATATGGGTTGTGTACCAAATGACACCCTATTCCCTATTTAGTACACTAGTTTTGACCAGGGTTCTATAGGGGAATATGGTGCCATTTGGGACTGGGACATGGACTGTGATTTGTCCCACACACACCAGCAGAACACAATGATATGGAAATAATTTGTTTATTGTGGTGTGGCTGTGGCCGCATGCATCTTCAGAACAAATGGAACAGAATATAGTCTCATGGATCAGATAAAGAGTTTATCTATTTAATCTATTATGATCTGTACTATGTTAATAATCCTCATCGGTGAGGCCAGAGATGGGCAACTTTGATGGGGGTGGAGGCCACAGAAAATCTGAATTCATGATGAGGAGCCGCAGTTACTCCCCCTCCTTAATTTTGTGCAATTCTACACATTTTGCCATGGGGTGTAGAGCAAATGTTGCTGCTGTTTTAAAGCTAGTTTGCGGCAATTTTACACATTTTACCATGGGACAGAGAGAATATGAGGTCATTTTATAACTACTTTCATGCAAATTTGTACGTTTTCGTGTTCATTTCGTGCAATTCTACTCATTTTGCCATGGGACGGAGAGAAAAAGGAGCAGTTTTCTGCTAATTTCCTTAAATTCTACTCATTTTGCCATAGGGTGGAGAGAAATGTTAGCAGTTTTTAATATTCTATCTGAGTTGACTAACAAAATAATGGGGGCCCCCTGGGCTCTAATTCGACCTTGATTACTACAAATTTAGATAGCTGGCGACTAGACTAATTTACTAAACTAAAAATTGTTAGCTGACATGGGCTAATTGAGTGACTTATGACATAACAAGAGAAAAACTGTTGATGCACAACCAAATTTCTAAATTGTACCTTGTGTATTCCACTACTCTACCTCGCAACAGTAAGTTGAGACCCTAACTGAGTTTTAATATTTATAATTTTGTTATTTTTTGGGAAATTGATCCGCATCCCTGAGTTAGGTCTACCGGTGCTCTTCCAACCAATGTACAGTGATGCCTGAATTTCAAACCAAACAAAATAATCCCTACATTGGATTGTGGAACCAGTCTCCCTGCCTGACCAGTGGTCCATACCGATTGTATAACAGCTTACCAGCCCAGGGTTGTATTCATTAGTGCATACCGTAGCAAAACATTTTGCAATGGAAAAGATAAATGTATGTTTGTTATTGGACAAGCTCAGGTAGTCCTTCCCTGTTTCAGTCTGTTTTCTTCCTTTTGGTCCAAATGAATATGACCAATCTCACTCCTTCCTTTGCTGCATATGAGGAAAGTCACTATCTTGCCTGCCACCAAGATGCAAGGGTTTGATTATACAGTCCCTGTTCTTTTCATGGAGAGCAGTGCTGTATGTCACTATTCAGTGTACTCAAAGATCCTTGCACAGCCCCTTTTCTTATTTTCCCATCTTTTGACTGCTGTAAATAAAGATATATAATAAACTGTGTTGTGTTGCTTTACAATATGCAATGCTTGTAATTGAGGAAGCTTAATGATATGATACTTTATCTCCTCCAACGGCATTATCTTTTCCGGGTAAGCAGCAAAAGAAGCAAAGATGAGTAGGCTAAACAGTAGATGATAAAACCTTTATTTTCTATTGTTATATAACACCTCCTTCCATGTGGCTATCCTCAGAACCACTACCAAAGGGAATGTTATTTTGACTTGGCCAGTGAACTCCCCATTGAAATTCATTTCAAATCTAATACACGCCCAATTCCACTGTGTGCACACGGCAAGGCAACCATTGTAATTCTCATTATGTGGCTCCCCCCTCTCACCATTCCTTAGGTTGCCCAGGTTACCCTGTCAGAGCGAGTGGCTCAACTACTCCCCAGTTGCATCAGCACTCAGTAGTGAGTCCCAAATGGCACCATATTCCATAGTGCACTACTTTTGACCAGGGCTTAGTCAAAAGTGGTGTACTATATAGGGAATAGGATGCCATTTGAGACAAGCAGTGTTAGTCAGTGGCTCTAATTTGAAAGTCGATCTGGTGCTGTGGCTCGCTGCATGATTAGCACAGGAAGCTGAGTGTGCTACAGGGGTTCATTGTGATGAATGCAAGACTCAGGCCTTCAGGGGGTTTAGTCTCTAAAAGAAGTGACCTCTGTCTCCAACCACACCAAGGTTATGTTCCAAATGGCACCCTATTCCCTTTATAGTGCACTACTTTTGACCAGGGTCCTCATTTATAAACTTTGCGTTTGTACAAAATATGCGTCAAAACATGTGTGCCAGTTTTCATGCAAAATTTGGCATTTATAAAAACGAAACTTGAGAATGTGCTTATCCTCCCGCAAACTGTAGACTATGCGTACATACTGTTTCTAGTGGTTGATGTATTGCATTGCAAGAAAGCAAAAGCCAAGTAGTAGCCTTGTGACACTCTTATTCATAACAATAAAACAGGTAGCTAAATATATGATGACTCTTATTCATAACAATAAAACAGGGAGCTAAATATATGATGACTCTTATTCATAACAATAAAACAGGTAGCTAAATATATGATGACTCTTATTCATAACAATAAAACAGGTAGCTAAATATATGATGACTCTTATTCATAACAATAAAACAGGTAGCTAAATGTATGATGACACTTATTCATTACAATAAAACAGGGAGCTAAATATATGATGACTCTTATTCATAACAATAAAACAGGTAGCTAAATATATGATGACTCTTATTCATAACAATAAAACAGGTAGCTAAATATATGATGACTCTTATTCATAACAATAAAACAGGTAGCTAAATATATGATGACTCTTATTCATAACAATAAAACAGGTAGCTAAATATGATAAGATGCAATCATTTATCATAAGAGCAGCTAAAATCAATTTATTTTATCTTTGTATTCTAAAATAATTAGAAATATGCATCTATTTCCTATATTTATTTCCATGATCATTGCAAAATAAATTCCTCACCTTTTCTGACTGTGATGGTTTCATACTTGCGAATTAGCCTATAGGCCTACAACAAGTTTGGATAGGCTACCGTTCATTCCATCTCTCATTTAACTCGACCGTCTTCCCAGTAGCTGAGTAAATAGATAAGCTATATCAAGTATTTTTCTTTATGCGATCCGATCCAAAGCGCAGGTTATAAACATAATACATCATACATACAGTGCTTTCATGAAGTGTTCACAACCCTTGACTTTTTCCACATTTTGTTTTGTTACAAAGTGGGATTCAACTGGATATAATTGTCCTTTATTGACAACGATCAAAAATACTCTGTAAATACTCTGTAAAGTCAAAATGGAAGAAAAATTATAACATTTGTAAAAATATATAACTAATACATCTTGATTACATAAGTAGATGTCAATACATGTTTGAATCACCTTTGGCAGCAATTACAGCTGTTAGTATTTTTGTGCATGTCTCTAAGAGCTTTCCAGATCTGAATTGTGAAACATTTGCCCATTATTCTCAAAACAGTTCTTAAAAGTCTGTCAAATTGGTTGTTGATCATTGCTAGACAATCGTTTTCAGGTTTTTACCAAAGATTTTCAAACAGATTTAAGTCGAAACTGTAACTCGGCCACTCAGGAACATTCATTGTCTTCTTGGTTAACAACTCCAGTGTAGATTTGGCCTTGTGCTTTAGGTTATTGTCCTGCTGAAAGGTGAATTAATCTCCCAGTGTCTGTTGGAAAGCAGACCGAACAAGGTTTTTCTCTAGGAAAACTCCCCTGTCCTTAACGATTATACGGATACCCATAACATGATGCAGCCACCACTATGCTTGAAATCATGGAAAGTGGTAGTCAGTAATGTGTTGTATTGGATTTGACCCAAACAGGACAAAAAGCTAATTGCTTTGCCACATTTTTGCTGTATTACTTTAGTGCCTTGTTGCAAACAGGATGCATGTTTTCTAATATTTGTATTCTGTACAGGCCTCCTTCTTTTCACTCTGTCAATTAGGTTAGTATTGTGGAGTAACTACAATGTTGTTGATCCATCCTCAGTTTTCTCCTATCACAGCCATTCAACTCTGTAATTGTTTTAAAGTCACCATTGGCCTCATGGTGAAATCCCTGAGCGGTTTCCTTCCTCTCCGGCGACTGAGTTAGGAAGGACGCCTGTATCTTTGTAGTGACTGAGTTTATTGATACACCATCCAAAATGTAATGAAAAACTTACTAACCATGCTCAAAAGGTATATTCAAAGGGATATTCAATTTCTGCTTTTTATTTTTACCAATCTACCAATAGGTGCCCTTCTTTGTGGAGCCGTTGTGAAATGGCTAGCTAGTTAGTGGTGGTGCACCGCTAGTGGCGTTTCAATCGGTGACGTCACTTGATCTGAGACCTTGAAGTAGTGGTTCCCCTTGCTCTGCAAGGGCCGCGGCTTTTGTGGAGCGATGGGTAACGATGCTTCGAGGGCTGATGACGTGTGTAGAGCGTCCCTGGTTCGCGTCCAGGTCAGGGCGAGGGGACGGTCGTAAAGTCTATACTGTTACATTTGCAAAGTATTGGAAAACCTCCCTGGTCTTTGTGGTTGAATCTGTGTTTGAAATTCATTGCTCTACTGAGGGACCCTACAGACAATTGTATACAGTGCCTTGCGAAAGTATTCGGCCCCCTTGAACTTTGCGACCTTTTGCCACATTTCAGGCTTCAAACATAAAGATATAAAACTGTATTTTTTTGTGAAGAATCAACAACAAGTGGGACACAATCATGAAGTGGAACGACATTTATTGGATATTTCAAACTTTTTTAACAAATCAAAAACTGAAAAATTGGGCGTGCAAAAGTATTCAGCCCCCTTAAGTTAATACTTTGTAGCGCCACCTTTTGCTGCGATTACAGCTGTAAGTCGCTTGGGGTATGTCTCTATCAGTTTTGCACATCGAGAGACTGACATTTTTTCCCATTCCTCCTTGCAAAACAGCTCGAGCTCAGTGAGGTTGGATGGAGAGCATTTGTGAACAGCAGTTTTCAGTTCTTTCCACAGATTCTCGATTGGATTCAGGTCTGGACTTTGACTTGGCCATTCTAACACCTGGATATATTTATTTTTGAACCATTCCATTGTAGATTTTGCTTTATGTTTTGGATCATTGTCTTGTTGGAAGACAAATCTCCGTCCCAGTCTCAGGTCTTTTGCAGACTCCATCAGGTTTTCTTCCAGAATGGTCCTGTATTTGGCTCCATCCATCTTCCCATCAATTTTAACCATCTTCCCTGTCCCTGCTGAAGAAAAGCAGGCCCAAACCATGATGCTGCCACCACCATGTTTGACAGTGGGGATGGTGTGTTCAGCTGTGTTGCTTTTACGCCAAAAATAACGTTTTGCATTGTTGCCAAAAAGTTCAATTTTGGTTTCATCTGACCAGAGCACCTTCTTCCACATGTTTGGTGTGTCTCCCAGGTGGCTTGTGGCAAACTTTAAACTACACTTTTTATGGATATCTTTAAGAAATGGCTTTCTTCTTGCCACTCTTCCATAAAGGCCAGATTTGTGCAATATACGACTGATTGTTGTCCTATGGACAGAGTCTCCCACCTCAGCTGTAGATCTCTGCAGTTCATCCAGAGTGATCATGGGCTTCTTGGCTGCATCTCTGATCAGTCTTCTCCTTGTATGAGCTGAAAGTTTAGAGGGACGGCCAGGTCTTGGTAGATTTGCAGTGGTCTGATACTCCTTCCATTTCAATATTATCGCTTGCACAGTGCTCCTTGGGATGTTTAAAGCTTGGGAAATCTTTTTGTATCCAAATCAGTGCAGGTGCATTTATACGGAGACTTGATTACACACAGGTGGATTGTATTTATCATCATTAGTCATTTAGATCAACATTGGATCATTCAGAGATCCTCACTGAACTTCTGGAGAGAGTTTGCTGCACTGAAAGTAAAGGGGCTGAATCACTTGCACACCCAATTTTTCAGTTTTTGATTTGTTAAAAAAGTTTGAAATATCCAATAAATGTCGTTCCACTTCATGATTGTGTCCCACTTGTTGTTGATTCTTCACAAAAAAATACAGTTTTATATCTTTATGTTTGAAGCCTGAAATGTGGCAAAAGGTCGCAAAGTTCAAGGGGGCCGAATACTTTCGCAAGGCACTGTATATGGGATACAGAGATGAGGTAGTCATTCAAAAATCATGTTAAACACTATTATTGGACACAGATTAAGCCCATGCAACTTATTATGTGACTTGTTAAGCAAATGTTTCCTCCTGAACTGATTTAGGCTTGTCATAACAAAGTGGTTGAATACCTGTTGAGTCAAGACATTTCAGCTTTTCATTTTTTATTAATTTGTAAAAAATTCCAAAAACAGAATTCCCATTTGACATTATGGAGTATTGTGTGTATGACAGTGACAAAAAAAATCTAAATTTGGTTCGATTTTAAATTCAGGCTGTAATTTTTGTGGTTGTTGAAAAATCAAAGGGTCTGCATACTTTCTGAAGGCACTGTACATCATAACCATTGCAGAATAAATTCATCACCATTTATGGCCATGATGAGTTCATATTCCCGAAGTAGCCATAAAACAAATGACCATGCGCATCTCATTTAATTGGGCCTATTAGATAGGCTATTATAATTTCTACTTTTTGCTCTCCTTGCTCTGAGAACGGGAGGATGGTTCATAACATACAGTAGAATTTAACAGGTGAACAGACAGTTGATATTTTGCATTGAAGTGCGTAGACTACCACTGTAAGTATAGCCTACTCTAGTAAAAAAAAAAAATGTATACGAGTAGACAATGCTTTAGAATTTGTGGGTAATGTAGCATATTTAGCTTCAGAAAAAAAGTAAATGCAAATTCAAATGATTTGTTGATAGGTCAACAACAATTTACAAATTTACAATAGTTTTTGTGTTTCAGAAGTGGTCAGATAGTTTACAGCAAATGTCCCTGCAAAAGAAAACATTCTGCCAACACCTCCAAAGACATTTGAACAAGTTCACCATTTTTATTTCCTTTAGATACTGTCTTGGCATAATTCCAATTCTTCTGAAGTATACAGCAAATAAGGGTGTTATTGTCACCATAAATGGTGAATGATGGCCGTTTTTCAGGCAGAGTTATGATGCTCGTTCACGCATGCACAGTTTTATGACAGGTTTGATTTATAATGGGAAACATGCGTATGTATGCCAAGTTTATAAATCTCAATATTTTTGCGCATGTGCAGTCTTTTCAGAAAAGGCACATGCAGATATTTAGTGTAAAATATACACAAAGGTTATAATTGAGGCACCAGAGCCCTATGGGTCCTGGTCAAAAGTAGTATACTATATAGGAAATAGGGTGCCATTTGGGACACACATTGTGCCTTCCAGAATCCAGACCAACCAAGGTCCGAAATGAGGTTCCTCTGCATGCATGTTTGTCTGGATTATTACACTGTGTTTAATTCATAATCTTATAATCTGTGTTTAATATCATGATCTCCTCAGGTTTAGATGTCCCTGCCTGTCAGAAACATCTAAAACAAATCTAAGATGGCTCAGTTAAATATGCCCCCTTGGTCTTCCTCTTAACTCTGTCACTGGTTGAATACCAAATAACACCCGAGGGCTCTGGTCAGAAGGTATGCACTATGTAGGTGTAATTTCAGACGCAGTCATTGTAGAGAAGTTGAGCTGAGGAATGACCATTACAACTGTTCTAAGGGATGTCAAGACTATTCATAGGCACTTTTTCCATCAAATTACTTTGTTGTTGTTGTAATGTGATTTCATTTAAATTGCTTTTGAAGTCAGGAAGTTACATTTAAGGAGAAAGGACAGATCATTACGAGGGTTTTTAGAGGTTCATGGAAAACAAAACAAATCACTAATTGCGCAGACTTTTATTGTATTAGGAACTAATTTGATTTGAGTGGTTATTTATCCAAAGGGACTTACAGTAAATGTACATATTCAGCATACTGTATGTGGCCCATGGTGGGAATCGAACTTATAAACCCTTGATATTGCTAAACCTATCTTCCTTTCTTTCCTTTCTCACTTGTGTTTGGTTCAAATGAGGTTTTATTATGAACTAATTTGGCTTTAATGGTTATATGCAAATATTCAGCATACTATGTGGCCCATGGGGGAATTGAATTTACAAACCTTGGTGATACCAACACTATCTTCTCTATGCGTTTTAGTTCAAATGAGGTATGGTTTGTTGTTGTTGTTGTAAACTCTTGCCAAGTAGCTCTAAAACTCTGAAATAAGCAGATTTGCAGGTCGGTGTCTGAGAGAGTTTATCCCACAGTTGGGAGTTCTTACCCCAGGCCCCAGCTCAGACCCCCTCCTTAACAGAATCCCAAATGGCATCCTATTCCCTTTATAGTGGCCCATGGGCTCTGGTCAAGAGTAGTGCACTATATAGGGAGCAATTTAGGACACACTTAATGTTTGGTTTGGTTCTCATTGGCTTCCTTCTTTAAAAAAAAACATATCCAGAGTGACTTACAGTAGTGAGTGCATACATTTTGTACTTGTCTCCCGTGGGAATCGAACCCACAACCCTGCAAGTGTCAAGGTCTGCCAACTGAGCCACACGTTACCATGTTTATGTGTCTGTACTGTATGCATATGTCTACCAGAGATATTCCCCCAAAAAAACATATCCGTTTCTCATAGTAACAATAAAGTAATTTTCTTATTCTACCACAGATTCAGCAGCTTGACAAGAAAACAACAGGCAAGGCTGCTCCAGCGAAGCCATGGTGCTGCACAGTGGAGCAAGTGAGTACCTGCCATAAGCTAGGGGCCATGGCCAACAGTTTTCCACACCTGTGAAGGTGGTCTTTAGGGGACAGATGAACAGACATAGAGACATCCCAGACAGCAGACATCTTTAATGTTGGTTATGTGATACATACATGTGCTAACAGAATCCCTGATTGCATGTGATCAAACCAAACTGGGCCGTCTGTCTCAAGCCTGAAATTATGTCCATAACTCATGGAGGCACCTGCTACTAGGATGCAGGTGGGGATTCACAAGAACAGGATGTTTTAGTAGTTAAATTCAAGCCTCAAGCAACTATATCAGTCAAAGGTGTGTCCCCAAAATGTTTTAAAAGGAGCTCCACTTCAAGTGGAGGGAGAATGCATCCCAAATTGCACTTTATTTCTTATAAAGTGCACTGGACAAAAGTAGTGTACTTTCTAGTGATAGGGTACAATTTGGGAAGCAGTCTGAGGCTCTCTGTCCTTAATATCCAAAACCAAAGTAGTGTAAAATGGATTAATCATTAAACCCCCTTTGTTATGTTGAATTCTTAATTAAGAGACTGGGTAATCCAACAAATCACATCTGAGTGGCCGGGCTGGCTAGTTAGAGACTGGCTTCATCCCAAATGTCACCCTATTCCCATAATGGTGCACTAGTTTTTCCTGGGCTCTAGTCAAACGTAGTGCACTACATAGGGAATAGGATTACATTTCAGATGTATGCACTGTACCCGGCATGTACGATTTACCATAAGCCTTGTTTTTACTAAGTTGGCCAGTTTTAAAGACCGGGGCACGCCAAACAAATCCCCAATACAAAAGGCTCTTAATAGAGACACCACACTTTCTCATCCGCTTTCCTCAAGTACCTCAGCCCAGTTAATTGCTGTGCATTTAAAACAATTTAGTCCCATTGTGACAGAGCCTAGCTCACTGATGAAAAGCTAAGACCTGCATTTACCCACCTGACTTTTGACAGGGCTCCATGTAGTCACTCCACTTAAACTGAGTCCCAAATACAGGGGTTAAAAGTTCTCCGTCACTGCGATGGATTACCGTCATATGGATGACGCATGAGGTTTGAATAAATAAATAAATAAATATTTACAGTACCAGTCAAAAGTTTGGACACACCTTCTCATTCAAGGGTTTTTCTTTATTTGTACTATTTTCTACATTATAGAATAATAGTGAAGACATCAAAACTGTTAAATTACACATATGGAATCATGTAGTAACCAAAAAAGTGTTAAACAAATCAAAATATGTATTTTATATTTCAGATTTTTCAAAGCAGCCACACTTTGCCTTGCTACATTACGGAGATGTAATTTATAGATCGGCAGGTAACGGTGCTCTCAAGCTGGCTAGATGTTCTTTACCATTCGACCGTCAGATTTGCCACCAATACTCCTTATAGGACACACCACTGCACTCTATAATCTTCTGTAAACTGGTCATCTCTGTATACCCGTCGCAAGACCCAATGGTTGATTCTTATTTATATACTGCAGCCCTCATTCTCCACATACTACACCCGTTCTGCCAGTCACATTCTATTAAAGGTCCCTAAAGCACACACATCCCTAGGTCGCTCGTCTTTTCAGTTCGCTGCAGCTAGCGACTGGAACGAGCTGCAACAAACACTCAAACTGGACAGTTTTATCTAAACCTCTTCATTCAAAGAGTCAATCATGGACACTCTTACTGACAGTTGTGGCTGCTTTGCGTGATGTATTGTTGTCTCTATCTTCTTACCCATTTTGCTGTTGTCTGTGCCCAACAATGTTTGTACCCTGGTTTGTGCTGTTACCATGTTTTGCTGCTGCCATGTTGTATTGTTACCATGTTGTCATGTTGTGTTGCTACCATGCTGTGTTGTCATGTGTTTAAATTAAATTTTAAAAATGCCTTGATGACAGCTTTGTACGCTCTTGGTGTTCTCTCAACCAGCTTCACCTGGAATGCTTTTCCAACAGTCTTGAAGGAGTTCCCACATATGCTGAGCCCTTTTTGGCTGCTTTTCTTTCACTCTGCGGTCCAACTCATCCCAAACCATCTCAATTGGGTTGAGGTTGGGTGATTGTGGAGACCAGGTCATCTGATGCAGCACTTCATCACTCTCCTTCTTGGTCAAATAGCCCTTACACAGCCTGGAGGTGTGTTGGGTCATTGTCCTGTTGAAAAATAAATGATAGTCCTACTAAGTGCAAACCACATGGGATTGCGTATCGCTGCAGAGTGCTGTGGTATCAATGCTGGTTAACTGTGTCTTGAATTCTAAATCTAAATCACTGACAGTGTTACCAGCAAAGCACTCCCACACCATCACACCTCCTCCTCCATGCTTCACGGTGGGAACCACACACGCGGAGATCATCCTTTCACCTACTCTGCATCTCACAAAGACACAGCGGTTGGAACCAATAATAAAAAAATTGTACTCATCAAACCAAGGACAGATTTCCATCGGTCTCAATGTCCATTGCGCGTGTTTCTTGGACCAAGCAAGTCTCTTTTTGTTGCTGTCCTTTAGTAGTTTGACCATGAAGCCCTGATTCACGCAGTCTCCTCTGAACAGTTGATGTTGAGATGTGTCTTGTTACTTGATCTCTGTGAAGCATTTATTTGGGCTGCAATTTCTGAGGCTGGTAACTCTAATGAACTTATCCTCTGCAGCAGAGGTAACTCTGGGTCTTCCTTTCCTGTGGCGGTCCTCATGGGAGCCAGTTTTATTATAGTGCTTGATGGTTTTTGCGACTGCACTTGAAGACACTTTCAAAGTTCTTGACATTTTCCTTCATGACTTAAAGTAATGATGGACTGTCATTTATCTTTGCTTCTTTGCCATAATATGGACTTTTACCAAATACAAAAATAGGGCTATCTTGTCACAACACAACTGATTGGCTCAAAAGCATTAAGAAGGAAAGAAATTCCACAAATGAACTTTTAACAAGGCACACCTGTTAATTGAAATGCATTCCAGGTGACTACCTCACGAAGCTGGTTGAAAGAATGCCAAGAGGTGTGCAAAGCTGTAATCAAGGCAAAGGGTGGCTACTTTGAAGAATCTGAAATATAACATGTATTTTGATTTGTTTAACACTTTTATGGTTATTTCATAGTTTTGTTGTCTTCACTATTATTCTACAATGTAGAAAATAGTAGAAATAAAGAAAAACCCTTGAACGAGTAGGTGTGTCCGAGCTTATGACTGGAACTGTATATATTTTTTCAAATATCAAAAGCAGGGTACTATATCAGGAACATGGTGCCATTTGGGACGCACACTTAAACCTACTGTGTCATTAACAAGGAATCAGATTTGCATGTTTATCAGGCTTTTCCATTCATGCCATTCTGACATGGTGCTAATTGCAGGGGCAAATATTAGCTAGGCTAATGGACAGATGAGTCAGACTTAAGTCAGACTCAAACACAAGGGCCTAAATGAAGAATATGTGAGCACAAGGCGTACATACAGTGGGGAGAACAAGTATTTGATACACTGCGATTTTGGAGGTTTTCCTACTTACAAAGCATGTAGAGGTCTGTAATTTTTTATCATAGGTACACTTCAACTGTGAGAGACGGAATCTAAAACAAAAATCATCAGAAAAGCAGAACTTAATATTTGGTACAGAAACCTTTGTTTGCAATTACAGAGATCATACGTTTCCTGTAGTTCTTGACCAGGTTTGCACACACTACAGTAGGAATTTTGGCCCACTCCTCCATACAGACCTTCTCCAGATCCTTCAGGTTTCAGGGCTGTCGCTGGGCAATACAGACTTTCAGCTCCCTCCAAAGATTTTCTATTGGGTTCAGGTCTGGAGACTGGCTAGGACACTCCAGGACCTTGAGATGCTTCTTACGGAGTCACTCCTTAGTTGCCCTGGCTGTGTGTTTCGGGTCGTTGTCACGCTGGAAGACCCAGCCACGGCCCATCTTCAATGCTCATACTGAGGGAAGGAGGTTGTTGGCCAAGATCTCGCGATACATGGCCCCATCCATCCTCCCCTCAATACGGCGCAGTCGTCCTGTCCCCTTTGCAGAAAAGCATCCCCAAAGAATGATGTTTCCACCTCCATGCTTCATGGTTGGGATGGTGTTCTTGGGGTTGTACTCATCCTTCTTCTTCCTCCAAACACGGCGAGCGGAGTTTAGACCAAAAAGCAAAATGTTTGTCTCATCAGACCACATGACCTTCTCCCATTCCTCCTCTGGATCATCCAGATGGTCATTGGCAAACTTCAGATGGGCCTGGACATGCGCTGGATTGAGCAGGGGGACCCTGCGTGCGCTGTATGATTTTAATCCATGACGGCGTAGTGTGTTATTAATGGTTTTCTTTGACACTGTGGTCCCAGCTCTCTTCAGGTCATTGACCAGGTCCTGCCGTGTAGTTCTGGGCTGATCCCTCACCTTCCTCATGATCATTGATATCCCACAGGTGAGATCTTTCATGGAGCCCCAGACCGAGGGTGATTGACCGTCATCTTGAACTTCTTCCATTTTCTAATAATTGCGCCAACAGTTGTTGCCTTCTCACCAAGCTGCTTGCCTATTGTCCTGTAGCCCATCCCAGCCTTGTGCAGGTCTACAATTTTATCCCTGATGTCCTTACACAGCTCTCTGGTCTTGGCCATTGTGGAGAGGTTGGAGTCTGTTTGATGGTGTGTGGACAGGTGTCTTTTATACAGGTAACAAGTTCAAACAGGTGCAGTTAATACAGGTAATGAGTGGAGAACAGGTGGGCTTCTTAAAGAAAAACTAACAGGTCTGTGAGAGCCTGAATTCTTACGGGTTGGTAGGTGATCAAATACTTATGTCATGCAATAAAATGCAAATGAATTACTTAAAAATCATACAATGAAGAGCTGAGCGGGTAGGAGAGATGAACAGAGAACAGAGGAGAGGAGCAGAGAGGAGATGAAAGCAAAGGAGACCAAAGGGGAGATTAAATGAGAGGAGCGGAGAGGAGAGCAGATGAGCAAAGAGGAGAGGAGCGAAGTTGAGATGAAATGAGAGGAGAGGAAATGAAATGAGAGGAGCGGAGAGGAGATGAAACAAGAGGAGAGCAGAGGAAAGAGAGGAGATGAGCAGAGATGAGAGGAAATGAAAGGCAAGCAGATGAAACGAGAGGAGAACAGATGAAACGAGAGAGGAGATGAAACTAGAGGAGAGCAGATGAAACGAGAGGAGAGCGAGATGAAACGAGAGGAGCGGAGAGGAGATGAAACGAGAGAGGAGATGAAACTAGAGGAGAGCAGATGAAATGAGAGGAGATGAGCAGAGATAAGGAAATGAAAGGCAAGCAGATGAAACGAGAGAAGAGCGGAGAGAAGAGGAGCACTTTAGGGTTCAGGACAGGTATTTATCTTTATTGACATGACACTGCTGCACTTCACGACGCTGCAGAAATGGTAAATCAATGACTGTGTATCACGTCTAACCTTGTCCTGGCGGCAGACGGCCCAGACTTCACTCCCATTAAGTCTCATTGTAGCTGTGTTAAAATGGCTGCCTAATGGAATGTCATGAGTTGTGGGGAAATTTAATAGGCTAGACTCGCAGGGGTATTCAACTCTTACCCTACGAGGTCCGGAGCCTATTGGTTTTCTGTTCTACCTGATAATGAATTGCACCCATCTGGTGTCCCAGGTCTAAATCAGTCCTTGATTAGAGGGGAACAATGAAAAAAATGCAGTGGAACTGGCTTCACGGTTCAGAGTTGAGTTTGAGGGGGCTAGAGGATTAATCAGATTCCACTTACACGATAGATAGATGCCATCCATGAGGTCATATTGTAAGGTGTCTAACTGCTCCAGTGTTACAGGTTTTGGTTTTTCCATTTATGTTTTGAGGTTGGACTCTAGCACGTATAGCTCATTAGCACGTAGGTCGCACCAATTGGTTTCACCTCGTTAGTCAGTATGTGTTACACCTGTGCTGGTTGCCATCTCATTAGTGGGAAGGCGTTTCACCTTTGCTGGCCCAGGTGCTATTTAAGAGTGGCTGGCCCAAGTGCTCCAGTTGTCTGGATAGATGTGGAGGGTTAACACCTTTAGTTGGCATGCCCTAATCCTTTGTCTGATTTCCTTTTGCCTTCTAAGTTTGGTGTGTGTTTTTCTTTGCCTAGGCAAATTTAGTGGGTGCTCATGGTGGGTGTCTTTAAGGTCCCAGTTGTTGCTGTGTAACTTTCAGTGAACCCCTCCTAAAACCCCACCTGTTTAGTTTTGGTTGTTGGTCAGTCAGTCTTTGTCAGTTCCCGCGTCTGTTTAAGTGACTTTCTTTTGTTTTCTTGCTGAGGACGGTAATGTCCAGGATTTAATATTGTGTGAATGTGTTAGTGTCATACAGTGGACCCACTTGTCTATCTGTAACTGAAGGGATGCCATCTTTAATTAATAAATGTTCATAACTGTTTACTCTCCTGAAACGATAGCATGGTATCTTTCACTGTAATAGCTACTGTAAATTGAACAGTGCAGTTAGATTAACAAGAATTTAAGCTTTCTGCCAATATCAGATATGTCTATGTCCTGGGAAATGTTCTTGTTACTTACAACCTCATGCTAATCGTATTAGCCTACATTAGCTCAACTGTCCCTGTAGAGGTTTTAAAGGGAAGTCCACTCAGTCTTTTGGTATTTGTTTCATTAGTCCACTGTTGACAGTGCCAAAAATGTGCATCATACTATGACACTTTCTATATTTAAACATTTCTATATCTTAACTTGTTTGTTGACATGCAAAAAAAGTAGACTCATGGTACAAATACCAAAGGCTATTTATGAGTGGAATTTTCCTTTAAGAATGGATGATAGAAGCTACACTTTGAACAGGGCCCAAGTAGCTTGTAAGGAGGCTAGGCTGTGCTCCTAAATTTGCTGAGTGGAAGCGTACCAACTCAGCCAGTGCTATACGGGTTCCTTGGGACGTCCCTACTCTAACCTTAATCCTACCCTAATCGTAACCATATACCTAACCCTAGCCTTAACCATTAACTTAACCATTTTACATTTCAACTTCAATGGGGTAGGGATGTCCCAAGGATCCCTGATAGCACGGCCCATATTAACTCCACCCTGTCATCTCCTGAAAACGGACTCCATGTCAGAGGATGTGTTAGGAACAATTCCAGATGGGGGTTAAAAGGACACTGGGCAAGGAAGAGTGCAGGAACGATCATTGCCGACCCCTCCCACCCCGTCAATCATGACCAAAACCTCCCGTCACCTGAACAGTTTCTTTCCCTGGGCTGTGGCCCTCACCAATATTTGTTGGCCATTTGGTACTTAGAGACTAAAGGACTATGCAATCTATGCTGCACACTGCATCAAGCCATCTCTGAACTGTACACAAAATTAGCTGCACTATACTGCATTGCACTCTGTTCATCTCTCTGTGGATTTAGATATATTCGTACTGATATGTACATACCCTACATTATTCATCTCATATGTATACGTATATACTGTACTCTATATCATCTACTGCATCTTTATGTAATACATGTATCACTAGCCACTTTAACTATGCCACTTTGTTTACATACTCATCTCATATGTATATACTGTACTCAATACCATCTACTGTATCTTGCCTATGCCGCTCTGTACCATCACTCATTCATATCTTTATGTACATATTCTTTATCCCCTTACACTTGTGTCTATAAGGTAGTAGTTTTGGAATTGTTTCGCTACACTCGCATTAACATCTGCTAACCATGTGTATGTGACAAATACGATTTGATTTGGATTTGATTTGATACTGTGTAATTACACACCCACTGTATATCAACTGTGTACCCGGTGTATATCAACTGTGTACCCGCTGTATATCAACTGTGTACCCGCTGTATATCAACTGTGTACCCGCTGTATATCAACTGTGTACCCGCTGTATATCAACCGTGTACCCGCTGTATATCAACTGTGTACCCGGTGTATATCAACTGTGTACCCGGTGTATATCAACCGTGTACCCGCTGTATATCAACCGTGTACCCGCTGTATATCAACCGTGTACCCGCTGTATATCAACCGTGTACCCGCTGTATATCAACCGTGTACCCGCTGTATATCAACCGTGTACCCGCTGTATATCAACCGTGTACCCGCTGTATATCAACCGTGTACCCGCTGTATATCAACCGTGTACCCGCTGTATATCAACCGTGTACCCACTGTATATCAACTGTGTACCCGCTGTATATCAACCGTGTACCCGCTGTATATCAACCGTGTACCCGCTGTATATCAACCGTGTACCCGCTGTATATCAACCGTGTACCCGCTGTATATCAACCGTGTACCCGCTGTATATCAACCGTGTACCCGCTGTATATCAACCGTGTACCCGCTGTATATCAACCGTGTACCCGCTGTATATCAACTGTATATCTGCTCATTCTCTTACAGCGCTATGCTCTCTTTACCTAGTTGTAGATAATGTATGTTAACTTTGTTTAAACTCCGCTGTTTGTATTCCGTCTCTAAATGTTGTCTAGTACCATATTACCAAGTAATATTCTGAGTATGTGCAAATGTACTCGGCGAATATAGGTGATTCTGATTCTGACACTCCTGGGCTACGTCCCAAATGCCACTATATACGGCTCTGGTCAAGAGTAGTGCACTTTAAAGGGAATAATGAGCCATTTGGGATGTAGCCCTCTCCACTGCCATGCACACAGATGGCCACTATGCTATTCTGTTACAAAGAGGTACAAGGCTGCACCTCGGCTTCTCATTAGGTAAGATGTGTGTTTTTCTACGAATATCACCCGTTTCCATCTGTGGTACTCCTTATAGTTCATGGAAACCATATGCCAATAGATAGAATATATAATTTTGGCCTGTACATGTTTGTAATAGTCACTAAACCTATTTGTTTTTCCTTTGCAGGTTGCAGGATCCCGGACCAACAAAGACACCAGAGAGTCGGAGGTAAGAATTTCTCCTTGTGCTGATATGTGAAATGTTATGTATGAATGGATTACCATAGACCTAGCTAGTGTATGCCTGGCACACAATGATAACAATTTACCACTAAAAGTAACAATCTGGATGTTGATTATGTGAAGTTGAATCGTCACGCAATTGTGAACCTCAATTGTGCTTTGCGCCGTGTTAATTTTCAAACTCTTAATACTGTATCTCACTATAATTGTAACAGACCTTACCCGATCAAATCATGCTTTAGTTGATCTGATCCGATCCAAAATGACCACAGGGCTGCTGTTTGCCATACCCATTTGTAGTGTTGGCGATGACACTATTGTTATGATAGCCTGAGCAGCTCCAGAAGGGTCACACTGGTTTCCTGAGGACTCTTCCTGTTGAGTCAGACCTCACCTGCACTGCTGCATTACAGCTCACCAGGCTCCTCGTCTCCTTGTGTCACGCTCCCCTGCCCTCAACACACACACACACACACACGCACACACACACACGGACGGACAGACGGGCGGGCAGGCAGGCAGCTAACCCCTCTCTCCTAGGCAGAAAAAAGGATCAGCCAGTCTTTCTGTCACTTCCTGCTGATTGTGAGAGCAGATAAGACAGACAGATCAGAGCAAGATGCTTGGCCTTCTATGGAGCTTATCCACCAAGGTCTTTCATTGCATCTAGACATGTAGAACCTGTGTTGTTTATTGGCACTCTCCTTTTTCTACTATGATCCCAAAAGGGGAATCTTTATGCATGTTTTCTGTTTACCTGTAAATAATCTAACCACACTATTTACTTTGCGGAAGATAGTGTATGGTTTGTAATTATTAAAAAAAAAATCAGGGTTGGGAAGTAACTGATTACATGCAATCTGATTACAAAAAAAATGACTGTACTCGGTTACGTTACCAGCTAAAATATTGTAATCAGATTACAGATTTATTATAATACAATATTATTATAATAATTATTATTATTACAGATAACCAGATGACAACTTTTAAATTCAGAAAGGGTGTTTCTGAAATAAACAAACATTATGACACCGTTCTTAGGAGGGAAGAACATGTGATCTCAGGCCCTCCAGGCTCACCACAAAGGAGCAATATAAAAACCGGAAAGGGCTTCCTCCCTGTTTTCACTCGCATCCCGCATCAGAAGTTTAATTTTTGTTTTGATGTGCACCGTCGAGTGTGAGCACTGCTTTCAGGTGAACAAATGTGTTTCTGAGAATGCTTGAAATTCACTGCAGGGAAGAAAGTGATGATGGTTGTCTAGTATAGAATTGTTTCAATAAACAATCGCAGTTTGTTGAACACAAGACAGGCATCTGCTTTTCAATTATGTCAATACTTACAAAGAACACCGCTCTCTCTCCAGTCCTTTTGAAGCTCAATAGATTTTTGACATCTATTGCTGTGTGTACCTCATCATCCAAGGGTAAACCAAATAATATACTATATATTCAAAAGTATGAGGACATCCCTTCAAATGAATGGATTCGCCAATTTCAGCCACACCCGTTTCTGACAGGTGTATAAAATCGAGCACGCAAGCCATGCAATTTCCAAAAACAAACATTGGCAGTAGAACGGCCTTACTGAAGAGCTTGGTGACTTACAACGTGGCACCGTCATAGGATGCCACTTTTCCATCAAGTCAGTTTGTCAACATTCTGCCCTGATAGAACTACCCCGGTCAACTGTAAGTGCTGTTATTCTGAAGTGGAAACACCTAGGAGAAACAACGGCTCAGCCATGAGGTGGTAGGCCACACAAGCTCACAGAACAAGACAGGTGAGTGCTGAAGCGTGAAGCGGGTACAAATGGTCTATCCTCGGTTGCAACACTCACTACAGAGTTCTGATCTGCCTCTGGAAGCAACGTCAGCACAAGAACTGTTGGTCGGGAGCTTCATGAAAATGGGTTTCCATTTTCCGAGCAGCCACACACAAGCCTAAGATCACCTTGTGCAATGCCAAGCGTCGGCTGGAGTGGTGTAAAGCTCGTCACCATTGGACTCTGGAGCAGTGGAAACGCGTTCTCTTGAGTGGTGAATCACGCTTCACCACTTGGCAGTCCGACAGACGAATCTGGGTTTGGCAGATTCCTGGAAAATGCTACCTGCACAAATGCATAGTGCCAACTGGAAAGTTTGGTGCATGAGGAATAATGGTCTGGGGATGTTTTTCAGGCCCCTTAGTTCCAGTGAAGGGAGATCTTAACGCTGCAACATACAATGACATTCTAGACAATTCTGTGCTTCCGATTTTGTGGCAACAGTTTCGAGAAGGCCCTTTCCTGTTTCAGCCTGACAGTGCCCCCGTGCTTAAAGCGAGGTCCAAAAAGAAATGGTTTGTCGAGATTGGTGTGGAAGAACTTGACTTCCAGCACAGAGCCCTGATCTCAACCCCATCGAACACCTTTAAGATGAATTGGAATGCCGACTGGGAGCCAGCCCTGATTTTGGAATGAAATGTTCAACAAGCAGGTGTCCGCATACTTTTGGCCATGTAGTGTAGGTAGCAATTTCAGACATTAACATTCTCAAGTTGTTTAGTTTTTCTTAAGTTGTTTATCTCAAAGTGTAATTGGTCAATCTATTTGTTCCTCCTCTGAGAGCTGTATTGATGCAGTGCATTGATCAGATTGATTGGTCATGGATGGAGCCTGCTTTTAAATTGCACATTTTCCTAGTGCTTTCAATAGTTTCTTAGTCTTTTGAGAGCTGCGTACTTAAAGCTTGCTGTTCCTAAAATTAGTTTGGCTCATTTATGCTTTTGTTTTCCAAATTTAGGATTTTTTTGAAAATAGTTTTTCTTCATATCTATTTGATTGTTTTTGCAAAACATATAAAGTTGAACATTACGTATTCATTTTCTAATTGCATAGCAACATTACAAATTTTCTCTCCATATATGAATGTCATATTCATTTCCAGAAACGGTCCTATGAGACAAGTTTGCAGATATTTACTGTTCTGTTCTGTTGCTTTCCATCGTTATAGCAATGGTGGGAAAAGCTGGAAAAGGGATCCTTGTGTTGGCAAAGTGTGACAGCATGCAATTGCTTAAACACTAAATTAAATGTACTAGCGACGCACGCACGCATATACACACACACACACACACACACACACACACACACACACACACACACACACACAATACTAAGTCATTAAAACAGAAAAACAGGAGGGGAGAGAAAGAAATTCAAGACACATTGAGGATGAGAGGAGAATTCAACAGCTGTCAGAATCCAGCCTCCATCTGTCAGACCAAAGACCAGCCAATCAAAAAGCCTTCAAAGCCAAAGGAGAACCAATTGGATGATTTTTCGTATGTATAAAAGGGGGGCGGTGGTGGAGCCCCGTATCTACAGATTTCAGGGTTATTGCTCTCTGCTAAATTTGGAGCTGTTGAGGAGACTGGGCCCCATCTTTCTCTACCCCCCCTCTCTGGCTTTCACTTTTCCTGCTCAGTTCCTAAATTAATGTGTGACCTGCACAATGGTCCTTATGTGTGAAACGAGTAATTGGCTGGTTTACAGTCCAATCTTGGGGAAAGGAGCTGTCTGGCGCCCCCCATCCAATCTGGGGGAAAGAAGCTGACTGCCCCCCACCCACCATTCAGGCTGTTGTGTTACAGCCTGAATTTAAAATGGATGAAATTATTGTTTTTTCAACCATCTACACACAATACCCCATAATGACTAAGAGAAAACATGTTTTTAGGACTTTTTGCAAATGTCTTGAATGAAATACAGAAATATCTTATTTATATAAGTATTCACACCGCTGAGTCAATACTTTGTAGAGGCAGGGATTACAGCGTTCTGGGTAAGTTCCTAAGAGCTTTCCACAGCTGGATTCTACAAGATTTGCCTATCGTTCTTTTCAAAATTCTTCAAGCTCTGTCAAATTGGTTGTTGATCATTGCTAGACAATCATTTCTAGGTCTTGCCATAGATTTTTAAGTAGATTTAAGTCAAACTGTAACTCTGCCTCTCAGGAACATTCACTGTCTTCTTGGTAAGCAACTCCAGTGTAGATTTGGCCTTGTGCTTTAAGTTATTGTACTGCTGAAAGCAGACTGAGCCACTCAGGCTCCCGAGAGGCGCAGCAGTCTAAGGCACTGCATCGCAGTGCTAGAGGTGTCACTCCAGGCCCTGGTTCGATTCCAGGCTGTATCACAACAGGCCGTGATTGGGAGTCCCATAGGATGGCGCCAAATTGGCCAGGGTTGTCCGAGTTGGGCTGGGGTAGGCCGTCATTGTAAATAAGAATTTGTTCTTAACTGACTTGGCTGGTTAAATAAAATAAATAAAACATGTTTGCCTTTGCTTAGCTTCATTCAGTTTCTTTTTTATCCTGAAAAACTCCCCAGTCCTTAACAATTACGATCTTACTCATAACCTGATGCAGCCACCACTATGCTTGAAAATATGGAGTGGTAGACAGTAATGTGTTGTATTGGATTTTCCCCAAACATAACTCCTTGTATTCAGGACAAAAAGTTAATAGCTTTGCCACATTTTTTGCAGTATTACTTTAGTGCCTTGTTGCAAACAGCATGCATGCTTTTTAAATTTTTTTATTCTCTTCAGGCTTCCTTCTTTTCACTCTTTCAACTAGGTTAGTATTGTGGAGTAACTACAATGTTGTTGACCCATCCTCAGTTTTCTACTATCACAGCCATTAAACTCTAACTGTTTTAAAGTCACCATTGGCCTGATGTTGAAATCCCTGAGAGGTTTCCTTCTGTCACCTGGCGCTGCATGGCAAATGGTCCAGGAACAAAGGACAATGCCCAAGGACTAGTCAGCCCTTCCCCCTCTGAGGGGCCAAAATGTGTCTGTGTTACAGGATGACAGAAACCGTAGATGGATAATATATCTGAGGATAACTCTGATTCTCTCTATATGGGTGTATTATCTCTGTGGTTACTTGCATCTGGACAGGGTGAACTCTAAATTACTCTCAAAGATGTTCTATGGTCCTCTCAGGAATTCTGTCTTATTTACGTTGGTGTCATCCTCCACACATGCCTTTAATTGGGCCTGGGAGAGTTTAGGTTACTGTAAACTTGGTATCGTTGTATTGGTCAATGGTGATTGGTTTTAGGTTGAAAGGTTACACCTTCAAATGTTAGAAATGGAATTAAATGCCTCCGTTGTCTCTTATCCTGTTTCCAGCCACAGTGGAAGATTGTATGATCAATTCTCATTTCCTAGGCTTCTAAACCTCTGGCTTAGTAAGCATCTCTTTGTTCATGCTTAGTCCTGTAAGTTAACCTTAGGATCTATATGCTTGGAATAATGCCCTGTAGGGCTTGTTAACGCATTGTACCTTTGTGTCTTGTATGTGAATCCATTCATTGTCCAATGTTAATGAAATATCTGCTTTTGATATAGGCAATTCTCAGACCAATGCAATGCTTGCTTGTGTATTTTAATTATCTGTGTGAAGTCAGAAACATTTTAATAGACTAATTGCTTAGTCTTATTACGAGTCGCATATGAGGTATTTCTAAATACACATGTCAAATATTACTGCCCACCACAACTGTATCTTTGTAGTGACTGGTTGTATTGATACACTGTCTAAAGTGTAATTAATAACTCCACCATGCTCAATGGGATATTCAGTGTCTGCTTCTTCTTCTTTTACCAATCTACCAATTGGTGCCCTTCTTTGCGAGGCATTTGAAAACCGCCCAGGTCTCTATGGTTGAATCTGTGTTTGAAATTCACTGCTCAACTGAGGGACCTTACAGTTAATTGTATGTGTGAGGTACAGAGATGAGGTAGTCATTCAAAAATCACGTTAACCACTATTATTGCACACATGCAACTTATTATGTGACTTGTTAAGCACATTTTTTCCTGAACTTTAGGCTTGCCTTAAAGGGATTGAATACTTATTGACTCAAGACATTTCATCTTTTAATTATTCATTTGTAAACATTTACAAAGAACATAATTCCACATTGACATTATTGTGTATTGTGTGTAGGCCAGTGACACAAAATTTCAATTGAATCTATTTCATATTTAGGCTGTAACACAACAAAATGTGGAAAAAGTCAAGGGGTGTGAATATTTTTAAGGCACTGTACATGCTAATGGCTGAAGTTTTCCAGACCTTTGACTATGTGGCCTAACCACTCTCTGTAGCACTAGTTGAATGCTGGCTGCGTCCCAAATACAGAGAACATTGCACATGGAGTTATTTTTTCGTTTTAATTGACCATCCTTGCCAACTTCCACATAATTCTGACTGTTATCCAAAAAATGATAGAACCGCAAGTATTGATAATGACTGTATTTCACATAGGTTTGTTTACAATTGCAACTGTCATACGGTGCCCACATGTAACTAACCTGGGTCCTATATATAGCCACCCACAGCCCCTCACTATAGTTCCCACCTCAAACTGCACCGTGTGTTTAGCAGGTTGCTCCTGCAGACTTCTGTCTGCGTGCGTGTGTCTGAGTGTGAAAATGCGGTCAGGCACACGTCACGTTGACGTCAGCTAGCTGTGGATGTGCGAACACGCAAAGCGGGACTGTGTATTTAACAGCCACAAACTCTATCTCTCACTGTCATCAAATTAGCTTTTTTTTGTGGAGAGGACAAAACAGTAGGCACAGTAGGCGTCTGATTACAGGGCTCTAACATGCTTTGGTTTACCAGTAAATAAATGCCTGGCATGCCATTCCTGGGGCATCTCAGATATAAGCCAGGGCTATCCGTTTACAGCAATACCTCTCCACTATGACACTATCCCAGGTGATATCAAAGCACACAGGCAAGTTAAGGCCATGTGGCTTGATGGCATAATGAGATACTTTCCTGACATAATCTTAGAAGCTCACCGAATGAATGCATCCCTCTCTGTTTGATCATCTCAGCTGGTCTGACCTCGTTGAACCAAAGAGGATCCCTGGCTTCAGTCCAACGCGGGCCAACAAGAAGCTTGCTGCTCTCTCCTCCACGTTCTATGTTTAATCTCTGCATTTGATCTTCTACCATCTTCATGTTTTTGCCTCGGAGGAATGGGTTGATGTTCTGGAGTATCAGTGATGTGTTTTAGCATTTGGAATATTTTGAGGGATTGCATAGAAGTGTATTTCTTGTTGTTCATTCAGTGTTACAGGGGAAAGAGACTCGTTAAAATGTGTTTGTAGATCCGTGGGGAAGCTGAGAGGAAGACAGAGCTGTTATTTGTGACAGCGGTCTCGCCTCACACTCACTCAGCACTGTTTGAAAGTGTCCCCCGAAAATATTTCTGCAGTTCTCGCTGGGGCACCCCTGTAAACAGAATACTCCCACACAGCATTTCATTCTAAAGAGGATTAACCTTCTCATGTTCCTGCGAGAGAGACATGGTCTACATCCCAAATAGCACAGTACACCCTATGTAGTGCACTACTTTTGATCAGGCCTCATTGGTCTCAGGTCAAATGTGGTGCACTATATAGGGAACAGTGTGCCATTTAGTGGAGTCTGCCACTAGCACAGTCAGTGTAGTCAGCTCAGCTATCCCCATTGAGACCGTGTCTGTGCCTCGACCTGGGTAGGGCAAAACTAAGCATGGCGGTGTTCGCCTTAGCAATCTCACTAGGATAAAGACCTCCTCCATTCCTGTCATTGTTGAAAGAGATCGTGATACCTCACATCTCAAAATAGGGCTACTTAATGTTAGATCACTTACTTCAAAGGCAATTATAGTCAATTAACTAATCACTGATCATAATCTTGATGTGATTGGCCTGACTGAAACATGGCTTAAGCCTAATGAATTTACTGTGTTAAATGAGGCCTCACCTCCTGGTGAGCATATCCCCCGTGCATCCTCCTGACCATATCCCCGGTGCATCCCGCAAAGGTGGAGGTTTTGCTAACATTTACAATAGCAAATTTCAATTTACAAAAAAATAAAAAATACGTTTTCGTCTTTTGAGATTCTAGTCATGAAATCTATGCAGCCTACTCAAATCACTTTTTATAGCTACTGTTTACAGGCCTCCTGGGCCATATACAGCGTTCCTCATTGAGTTCCCTGAATTCCTATCGGACCTTGTAGTCATAGCAGATAATATTCTAATTTCTGGTGACTTTAATATTCACATGGAAAAGTCCACAGACCCACTCCAAAAGGCTTTCGGAGCCATCATCGACTCAGTGGGTTTTGTCCAACATGTCTCTGGACCTACTCACTGTCACAGTCATACTCTGGACCTAGTTTTGTCTGTGACAAACCTCTTCAAGGTTAGGAGCGTTTGTCACAAATTAAGTGGTAAACTGTCACCAAATCACCCAAGAATGAGAGTTCTTTCGAACAGGACCTGTGTGTTTGTTTCTCCGTCCTGGTCCACCCAGGCCATAGGCGAGGTCAAGGATAGCAGGGTTTGGTACACGAATCGGGTTCTCGGTAAGTCAAGGTCCAAACGCCAACAGGTAAGTCCAAAACAATCCAGCTCATACACGGTAAATCCAGCCAATCTCTATTGTCTCTTTCCCTATTGTTCATAGATCCTTCCAGCACTCTCTCTCTCTCTTCCTGGTTTTTCTTGACCCTTTATTTGTGGGTCGGCTCCACCTTCTGAGGGTTCCCCTTGCTTCTGGGACTTGTAGTTTTGGCGGTCGGCCATTTTGTGGTTTGTAGTTCTGACAGGGGTGGCCATTTTAGTGATCGGGCAGAGCCCGTTTATTAGTTCTGCTCTCACATATCTGCCATTTATCACTCGACCCCCTTCTTTGCCACATGTCCCATGGAATAAATGTTGTGGATCTTAACATTTTTCCTCATAATCCTGGACTATCGGACAACCATTTTATTACGTTTGCAATTGCAGCAAATAATCTGCTCAGACCCCAACCAAGGAGCATCAAAAGTTGAGTTATAAATTCACAGACAACACAAAGATTCCTTGATGCCCTTCCAGACTCCCTCTGCCTACCCAAGGACGTCAGAGGACAAAAATAAGTTAACCAATAAGTTAACCACCTAACTGAGGAACTCAATTTAACCTTGCGCAATACCCTAGTTGCAGTTGCACCCCTAAAAACCAAAAACATTTCTCATAAGAAACTAGCTACCTGGTATACAGAAAATACCCGAGCTCTGAAGCAAGCTTCCAGAAAATTGGAACGGAAATGGCCACACCAAACTGGAAGTCTTCCGACTAGCTTGGAAAGACCGTGCAATATCGAAGAGTCCTTACTGCTGCTCGATCATCCTATTTTTCCAACTTAATTGAGGAAAATAAGAACAATCCGACATTTATTTTTGATACTGTCGCAAAGCTAACTAAAAAGCAGCATTTCCCAAGTGAGGATGGCTTTCACTTCAGTAGTAATAAATTCATGAACTTCTTTGAGGAAAAGATCATGATTATTAGAAAGCAAATGTATACGAAAAGCTTCAGTCTGGTTTTAGACCCCATCATAGCACTGAGACTGCACCTGTGAAGGTGGTAAATTACCTTTTAATGGCATCAGACCGAGGTTCTGCATCTGTCCTCGTGCTCCCAGACTTTAGTGCTGCTTTTGATACCATCGATCATTACATTCTTTTGGAGAGATTGGAAACCCAAATTGGTCTACACGGACAAGTTCTGGCCTGGTTTAGATCTTATCTGTCGGAAAGATATCAGTTTGTCTCTGTGAATGGTTTGTCCTCTGACAAATCAACTGTAAATTTCGGTATTCCTCAAGGTTCCGTTTTAGGACCACTATTGTTTTCACTATATATTTTACCTCTTGGGGATGTCATTCGAAAACATAATGTTAACTTTCACTGCTATGCGAATGACACACAGTTCATTTCAATGAAACATGGTGAAGCCCCAAAATTGCCCTTGCTAGAAGCCTGTGTTTCAGACATAAGGAAGTGGATTGCTGCAAACTTTTTACTTTTAAACTCGGACAAAACAGAGATGCTTGTTCTAGGTCCCAAGAAACAAAGAGATCTTCTGTTGAATCTGACAATTAATCTTAATGGTTGTACAGTCGTCTCAAATAAAACTGTGAAGGACCTCGGCATTACTCTGGACCCTGATCTCTCTTTTGACGAACATATCAAGACTGTTTCAAGGACAGCTTTTTTCCATCTACGTAACATTGCAAAAATCAGAAACTTTCTGTCCAGAAATGATGCAGAAAAATTCATCCATGCTTTTGTTACTTCTAGGTTAGACTACTGCAATGCTCTACTTTCCGGCTACCCGGATAAAGCACTAAATCGACTTCAGTTAGTGCTAAATACGGCTGATAGAATCCTGACTAGAACCAAAGATTTTGATCATATTACTCCAGTGCTAGCCTCCCTACACTGGCTTCCTGTCAAGACAAGGGCTGATTTCAAGGTTTTGCTGCTAACCTACAAAGCATTACATGGGCTTGCTCCTACCTATCTCTCTGATTTGGTCCTGCCGTACATACCTACACGTATGCTACGGTCACAAGACGCAGGCCTCCTAATTGTCCCTAGAATTTCTAAGCAAACAGCTGGAGGCAGGGCTTTCTCCTATGGAGCTCAGTCTCAACCTTTAAGTCTTTACTGAAGACTCATCTCTTCAGTGGGTCATATTATTGAGTGTAGTCTGGCCCAGGAGTGTGAAGGTGAACGGAAAGGCTCTGGAGCAACGAACCGCCCTTGCTGTCTCTGCCTGGCCGGTTCCCCTCTTTCCACTGGGATTCTCTGCCTCTAACCCTATTACAGGGGCTGAGTCACTGGCTTACTGGTGCTCTTTTATGCCGTCCCTAGGAGGGGTGCGTCACTTGAGTGGGTTGAGTCACTGATGTGATCTTCCTGTCTGGGTTGGCGTCCCCCCTTGGGGTGTGCCGTGGCGGAGATCTTTGTGGGCTATACTCGGCCTGGTCTCAGGATGGTAAGTTGGTGGTTGAAGATATCCCTCTAGTGGTGTGGGTGCTGTGCTTTGGCAAAGTGGGTGGGGTTATATCCTTCCTGTTTGGCCCTGTCCGGGGGTATGATCGGATGGGGCCACAGTGTCTACTGACCCCTCCTGTCTCAGCCTCCAGTATTTATGCTGTAGTAGTTTGTGTCGTGGGGCTAGGGTCAGTTTGTTATACCTGGAGTACTTATCCTGTCTTATCCGGTGTCCTGTGTGAATTTAAGTATGCTCTCTCTAATTCTCTCTTTCTCTCTTTCTTTCTCTCTCTCGGAGGACCTGAGCCCTAGGACCATGCCTCAGGACTACCTGACTCCTTGCTATCCCCAGGCCGTGCTGCTGCTCCAGTTTCAACTGTTCTGCCTGCGGTTATGGAATCCTGACCTGTTCACCGGACGTGCTACCTGTCCCAGACCTATTATTTGACTATGCTGATAATTTATGAACATTTGAACATCTTGGCCATGTTCTGTTATAATCTCCACACGGCACAGCCAGAAGAGGACTGGCCACCCCTCATAGCCTGGTTCCTCTCTAGGTTTTTTCTTAGGTTTTGGCCTTTCTAGGGAGTTTTTCCTAGCCAAAGTGCTCCAACACCTGCATTGCTTGCTGTTTGAGGTTTTAGGATGGGTTTCTGTACAGCACTTTGAGATATCAGCTGATGTACGAAGGGCTATATAAATAAATTTGATTTGAATTTGATTTGAATTGGGACAGAACCCACTTTAAAACACTGCAGCAGCACTGTCTGAAGGGAGAAGTAGCTACCAGCTCCATATGCACGCAGAAGACATGGTGGCGAAACACATGCTTTAGGATGGATGTTAGAAGCATTACAGTGAACAGTAATTAGTGTGACCACATGCCCACAGAAATTGTGAGGACATTGCAACGAGCTCAAGAAAACCACCAGAGCGCCAACGGGTTCTTTGCCTTTCAACTAAACAAGAGAAAAAGGCTGAGGCAAACGTGTTCCCATGGAGTGCAATCTCCAAGCCAAGCCTGTTTGTGTTGTTGTTGGAGAAACGTCTCAATTAAAATCTTACTGGGATGAGATTTAGCCTAAGATGAAGAAACAACATCTCCGTCTATCCTCATACCCTTCCGCTCATTCAGTTGTCAGATTCATGTTGATAGATTGGATCTACTTTACAATAAGAGGCTCTTGTTTGGAATCAAAGTGGCCAGATAATGAATTTACCATCACTTTGATCTCTGTGCCACCTGCGGATCTACTCCTAACCCTCGCCAGACTCACAAAGGGCAGGAGACTATTTCTGATGCTGCCTCTCTGCTGCCTCTCTACTGCCTCTCTGCTGCATCTCTACTGCATCTCTAACCCTCTATAATATAACTCACCACTCCATCGAATCCCCACCATTCCAACCATCTATAATATAACTCACCACTCCATCGAATCCCCACCACTCCAACCATCTATAATATAACCTACCACACTATCCAACCCCCACCACTCCAATCCTCTATAATATAACCCACAGCTCTATCCAACCCCCACCACTCCAACCATCTATAATTTAACTCACCACTCCATCCAATCCCCACCACTCCAACCATCTATAATATAGCCTACCACTCTATCAAACCCCCACCACTCCAACCCTCTATAATATAACCCACTACTCTATCCAACCCCCACCACTCCAACCATCTATAATATAACCCACCACTCCAACCATCTATAATATAACCTACCACTCTATCCAACTCCCACCACTCTAACCCTCTATAATATAACTCACCACTCCATCGAATCCCCACCATTCCAACCATCTGTAATATAACTCACCACTCCATCGAATCCCCACCACTCCAACCATCTATAATATAACCTACCACTCTATCCAACCCCCACCATTCCAATCCTCTATAATATAGCCCACAGCTCTATCCAACCCCCACCACTCCAACCATCTATAATTTAACTCACCACTCCATCCAATCCCCACCACTCCAACCATCTATAATATAACCTACCACTCTATCAAACCCCCACCACTCCAACCCTCTATAATATAACCCACTACTCTATCCAACCCCCACCACTCCAACCATCTATAATATAACCCACGCCTCCAACCATCTATAATATAACCTACCACTCTATCCAACTCCCACCACGCCAACCCTCTATAATATAATTTACCACTCTATCCAATCCCCACCACTCCAACCATCTATAATATAACCTACCACTCTATCCAACTCCCACCACGCCAACCCTCTATAATATAACTTACCACTCTATCCAATCCCCACCACTCCAACCATCTATAATATAACCTACCACTCTATCCAACCCCCACCACTCCAACCCTCTAGAATATAACCCACTACTCTATCCAACTCCACCACTCCAACCATCTATAATTTAACCCACTACTCCAACCATCTATAATATAACCTACCACTCTATCCAACTCCCACCACTCCAACCCTCTATAATATGACTTACCACTCTATCCAATCCCCACCACTCCAACCATCTATAATATAACCCACTACTTTATCCAACCCCCACTACTTCAACCATCTATAATATAACCTACCACTCTATCCAACCCCCACCACTCCAACCATCTATAATATAACCTACCACTCTATCCAACCCCCACTACTTCAACCATCTATAATATAACCTACCACTCTATCCAACCCCCACCACTCCAACCATCTATAATATATCCCACTACTTTATCCAACACCCACCACTCCAACAATCTATAATATAACCTACCACTCTATCCAACCCCCACCACTCCAACCATCTATAATATAACCTACCACTCTATCCAACCCCCACTACTTCAACCATCTATAATATAACCTACCACTCTATCCAACCCCTACCACTCCAACCATCTATAATATATCCCACTACTTTATCCAACACCCACCACTCCAACAATCTATAATATAACCTACCACTCTATCCAACCGCCACCACTCCAACCCTCTATAATATAACCTACCACTCTATCCAACCCCACCCTTTATAATATGGGTGTGGGTTATACTATAGATGGTTGGAGGGGTGAGGATTGGATAGAGTGGTGGGAGTCGGGGTGATGTCATCATAGATCATTTATAGTGGGCTATCCAATCCAAATAAAGTGTAACTGGTGTCAATGTTTAAAATATATATTAATATCCCATTTCTTTATGTCTAACATAGAGCATGCAGGGTGCTGTTTCTTGCAAACTAGGAATTATGATGAAATCATTTGTATAAAAAAATATAAGTTATTTTCCTTCATTTAAACACAGGTTTCCACATTTTGTAGCTCATTGCTAGTTGTTAGGGATGTGTGGGTGGAGCCTGTCTGGTTTTCAAAGTTCTCTTCACCAGTTTGGTCTCTCAAGAATCACCCAGGAGCTATTTGATTTCAACATGAATTGCTACATTAGCACTTGTTATTTTTTTTAAGTGATCCTTTTGTTTCATCATCTCCTCGTTTTACCTCACGCACGACAGTTGGTCATTAGATAGAGGGCCTATTTCAGGATCATGTGGTCTCCCTCTCTGCTTGTTTCCTGAGATTACAGACCATGCAACGTGATCTGTGATTGGTGGATTGGAGCCATCTGACAGTGTGCCCAGAGGTCATGAGGTCATATAGGTCAGAGGTCAGAGAATGTGAGAGAGGGATTCTGAGCTCCGTGTGTTTTCTCAACTGTTGGCTGTTAGTTAGCTGTTCGTTTTCTGCATCACAAATGGCACCATCAAAAGTAGTGCACTAAATACAGAATAAGGTGCCATTTCAGACACAATCTGAGTCTGCTTAAATTTGTTTTCCTGAAGACTAAACATGTTTTCAGTCAGATTCCTATAACCGTCACCAAGCCCTGTGTAATCCAGCTGTTTATGTTGTCTTTCCCTCCAATCAGGAATTTGCTGCTTTGCTTGTACTGCAGAATGTCTTCTAATGTCTTGCTACCTGTTTTAAGAATGCCAAGGTATTCTGATCTAATTGTACAGAACTCAAAGGTATTGCTTTGACTTGTACAATTACAACAGAATGTACAGCAAAAGAGATACAGTATATAACAGATGGGTATTTGTTCAGAAACAGATTGTTTAACCATCGAATGACCTTAGAATACAGGTACAGTATGTGCTCATTATGTGTGAGTGAGCGGGACACAGAAAGACACAATAACTCTCCTCTCCTCTCCGCCTTGTCCTTTCTCCCCACTCCAGCCCTGCTCTCTGCAGAATGAACCGTTAACCACAAGTGATGATGTAAGCATGTTCCAGGCGTTATCAGTGTTCAGTCACCCAGGGGAGAGGAGCCAGGCAGGGCAGGAGGAGCGCCAGACAGACAGACAGACAGTAGACCAGCAGTCTGCTCAGGGCCTCCAGGCCCCACCGCAGAGCCAGGGAGCTGAGATTATATAGCCTCATCCTGTCACATCACCCCTCTCAGAGAGAGAGGGGGAGGGGGGAGAGAGATGTGAGAGGAGAGAGAGAGACAGAGATTGGCTTTGTGCAATCAATGTGCTCCCTCGCCTACCAACAGAGATGACACACTGAGAGATGACAGCATAGCAGTTTTAATGGTGCCATTAATCCATGTTTTATTATTAGCTGTCTTAGGGAATGTACATAGACAGACATGCATCATGAGTCATGTTTCAGTTGTGCTTTCGTTTGTCTGGGTTGTGATCACTCTCCATTCCTTACATTCTAGGTCATCAGTGTTTGGGATTCCTTGTCTACGTCCTGTCTGTCTGCTGGTTGATGGTTCTTTATTAAAATAAACTCTTCTCAGTTTCTTAAGTCGCCATCTGTAGGATGCCATACCACAAGCCCTCTGTAACCTCTTACCTATAAACTGGCTACTCTCTTTTGCTCTCTCTCGCTCTCTCTACTCCGTCTCTCTACTCCGTCTCTCTCTCGCTCTCTCTCTCTATGCCACCTGTCTCTCTTTCTATGCCGTCTCTCTCTCTCTCTCTACTCCGTCTCTTCCTCTACTCAGTCTCTCCCTCTCTTCTCTACTCACTCTCTCGCTCTCTCTACTCCATCTCTTTCTCTCTCTTTCGCTCTTCCGTCTCCCTCTCTTTCTCTACTCTGTCTCTCTCTGTCTCTCTCTACTCTACTCAGTCTCTCCCTCTCTTTCTCTACTCACTCTCTCTCGCTCTCTCTACTCCATCTCTTTCTCTCTACTCAGTCTCTCCCTCTCTTTCTCTACTCACTCTCTCTCGCTCTCTCTACTCCATCTCTTTCTCTCTCTCTCTCTCTTCCGTCTCCCTCTCTTTCTCTACTCTGTCTCTCTCTGTCTCTTTCTCTCTACTCAGTCTCTCCCTCTCTTTCTCTACTCACTCTCTCTCGCTCTCTCTACTCCATCTCTTTCTCTCTCTCTCTCTCTTCCGTCTCCCTCTCTTTCTCTACTCTGTCTCTCTCTGTCTCTTTCTACTTTACTCAGTCTCTCCCTCTCTTTCTCTACTCACTCTCTCTCGCTCTCTCTACTCCATCTCTTTCTCTCTCTCTCGCACTTCCGTCTCCCTCTCTTTCTCTACTCTGTCTCTTTCTCTACTCTGTCTCTCTCTACTCTACTCTGTCTGTCTCTCCCCTCTGTATTTCTATTCCCTCCCTTCCTTGGGGTGGCAGGTAGCCTAGTGGTTAGAGCATTGGACTAGTAACTGAAAGGTTGTTTTGCCCCTGAACATGGCAGTTAACCCACTGTTCCTAGGCCGTCATTGAAAATAAGTATTTGTTCTTAACTGACTTGCCTAGTTAAATAAAGGTAAAATAAATAAATAAATAAAAATCCTCTTCCATCCCCACCATCGCTCTCTCTCTCTCCTCTGTTTCTCTCCTCCCTCTGCCTGCCTGTCTTCTCAGGGCCTGTCCCAGCAGGGATCCCAGTGTGCTGTAGAGACTGTTAAGGCGTCCACATGCTTCCCAGCCGAAACATTTCGGTAGAGTTCGTGCATATAATATGACGACATTTTGACGTTTTTTTTTTCGGCTGTTAGGGCACAATTTTTTTCTGGAGGGCAATCCGAAGTTCGGAGCCGAAGTCTATGCCTCTTCGTCGGTGATTGGTCAACAGTAGGGATTCTTCAATAAAGTCTTGTTGTCACTCAACGAGAGAGAACTCGTTTAATTGCAAAATGTAAAATTCCACGACTTAGATCTCTTCTGCAAAAAGGTCAAAACTTTTGACAGATTTCTTGAGTTATCTTAGATTCGTTCGGACTATTTTGAGGAAGTGGCTACGGCGTCTCAAAATTGACAACCAGTACTATTTCAGCTTTTTCCTAATTTCTCAAGTGAAGCGTCTTATAAGGGAGTATGCGAGCACACTCGTTCAGTTCGGCTAGCCGAGTTCGGCTAGGCACCAGACGAACTGAAGCATGCTGACACCTTTATTGTATTAAACCCATCACAGTAACTCAGTTACATAGGGAACTTACTGAACCATACATTGACTCACTCTGACACACACACACACACACACACACACACACACACACACACACACACACACACACACACACACACAAATCAAGCAGTCTAATCGCAGTGATACAGTCATACTGACAACAGGCGCTGCCGCATTGATCTACAGAACTCTGTGGCTGGAGTTTTACAGTGCAGCTATCCATTTGTTGGTGTTACTGTCATTGAGAAAGGGATGATTATTGAACTGTCTGCGTAGCATGGTGGGTCTTCTCTGCTTCTTGTGGTATCACAGTAATTCTTCTGCCTCAGGTCAGTGGCACTATTTCTGCATCCCAAATGGCATTCTATTCCGTCTACAGTGCGCTAATTTTGACCAGGTAGCTACAGGGGGAAAGGGTGCCTTTTGGGACACAGTCATTGAGAATTCTGCTGAGTCATCACAGCAAAGAGGAGTGGGGATTCTGCACCAGGGGGCTGAGCTCTCTCAACAACTCTACACAGTCTTTGATTTATCTTATTAAAGAGAGGGAGCTGTGAGGTGAAGTGAGAGGAGCTGTGAAGGGAGAGGAGCTGTGAAGGGAGAGGAGCTGTGAAGTCAGGAGCTGTGAAGTGAAGTGAGCTCGACAGTTTTGCAGTGATCAGATGGAGCTTCAGAAGGCCCTTTGCCAATGATTTACCATCTAATAGGAAACGACATGCAGTTCAGAGGCAGGATACAAGGGAGGGAGGGAGAGCTTTGGAAACAAGTCAACATAACACTTGATCCCCAGCCAATTAGAGCAGAGTAAAAGTGAGGACCATGCAGAGTCTCTCTTGATTGGCTGACACATTAAGTTGATACCTGTGGAGAAGAGGCATCTAGACAATTACCTAGTCTGTATGCTATGACTACATTGATTTGTGGGTGTTACCAATATGTGTGTGTGTGTGTTTAGCTGTGGGTCTGCATGCATACTTCAGTCTCAGCAACACATCACGCTCTATGAGTTGCACTCCTGCTCTTGGTTCTCTTTGATATCCAGGAGAATAGGCTCCAGCCCCTGCTCTGTGATTGACACACCAATATTCTGAGAGTAGGTGATATTCTCTTTTTCTAAATCAGTTTAATACCTCAGCCCTGACCTTCCATGCACTCTTTAAGACCCCGATGACAGAAAGATTCTTCTGCACTTTATAGCTCAGAGACAGTGAGGCAGTGTTTTTAACATTCTACTATGACATCATAGGTCACTGACATGGCATTTCATGTTTCCTAATGAGGCCCAATCTGCCACATCACGTTGGATGGCTACACGCACACACATACACACTTGCACGCACACACATTCCTGCCTGCTGGAAAATGTGCTGCTAGCTGCATTACTAAAGGTGTCCACATGCTTCCCAGCCGAAACTGTTCGGAAAAGTTTGTGCATATATTATGATGAAATATTGTGACGTTTTGGATAGTTTGGCCTTCGGCTGTTTGGGCACACAAATTTCAGAGCCGGAGTTTACACCCCTTCGTAGGAGATTGGTCAACAGTAGGGATTCATCAGTAAAGTCTTTGTTTTCATTCAACGAGAGATTACTAGTTTTCATGCAAATGTTTTCATTGAAAAATACTGCACCAAACATCTTAGTTAGATGTAAAACTGCACGACTAAGATGTCTTTGGCAAAAACGTTATTCTGGCTATGGCGTCTCAAAATGGACAAACAGTACTACATTTACGTCATTTGGCAGACACTTTCATCCAGAGCGACTTATAGTAGTGAGTGCCAACATTTTCTTACTTGTCCCCTGTGGGAATCGAACCCACAACCCAAGAGCCATGCTCTACCAACAGAGCCAGAGTTTTTCAACTGAACGTCTTTTAAGGGAGCATGCGAGCACACCTGCTCGGTTAAAGCATTCTGATGCCTTAAGTGAGCTCAATGAAGGCACAGCTTGGAGAGAGATGCTACTGAGAAGATGTTTTACTGTTCATATTAGTTGCTGTGTAACAAATGTTACAATTTGAATGGATATCCAAGGAAGCAATTCCATTACTTTATAAGTTGATAAAATAATTGACATGTCCCATATACACTGAGTATACCAAACACCTTCCTAATATTGAGTTGCAGACCCTCCCCCTTTTGCAATCAGAACAGCCTCAATTCGTCATGGCATGGACTCTACAAGGTGTCGAAAGGGTTCTGCAGAGATGCTGGCCCATCTTGACTCCACACAACTGTGGGAAGCATTGAAGTGTTTTATTTTTTTATTTAACTAGGCAAGACAGTTAAGAATAAATTCTTATTTACAATGACGGCCTACCGGCTATTGGCTGGATGTCCTTTGGGTGGAGGACCATTCTAGATACACACGGGAAACTGATGTGGGGAAGGGGGGAAGGGTACCAAAACATTTCCAAAACATTTCTGCAGCATTGAATGTCCCCAAGAACACAGAGGTCTCCATCATTCTTAAATGGAAGAAGTTTGGAAACATCAAGACTCTTCCTAGAGCTGGCTGCCCGGCCAAACTGAGCAATCAGGGGAGAAGGACCTTGGTCAGGGACATGGCCAAGAACCTGATGGTCAATCTGACAGAGCTCCAGATTTCCTCTCTGGAGATAGGAGAATCTTCCAGAAGGACAAGCATCTCTGCAGCACCCCAACCATCAGGCCTTTATGGTAGAGTGGCCAGACGGGAAGCCACTCCTCAGTAAAAGGCACATGACAGCCTGCTTGGAGTTTGCCAAAAGTCACCTAAAGACTCTCAGACCATGAGAAACAAGATTCTCTGGTCTGATGAAACCAAGATTGAACATTTTGGCCTGAATGCCAAGCATCATGTCTGGAGGAAACCTGGCACCATCCCTACGGTGAAGCATGGTGGTGGCAGCATCATGCCGTGGGGATGTGTTTCAGTGGTGGGGACTGGGAGACTAGTCAGGATCAAGGGAATGATGAAAGTAGCAAAGTACAGAGAGATCCTTGATGAAAACCTTCTCCAGAGCCCTCAGGACCTCAGACGCGGGTGAAGGTTCACCTTCCAACAGGGCAACGACCCTAGTTGCTTCGGGACAAGTCTCTGAATGTCCTTGAGTGGCCCAGCCAGAGTCTGATTGAACCCGATTGAACATCTCTGGATAGACCTGAAAATTGCTGTGCAGCGAAATTCCCCATCAAACCTGACAGAGCTTGAGAGAATCTGCATAGAGGAATGGGAGAATCTCCCCAAATACAGGTATGCCAAGCTTGTAGCGTCAAACCCAAGAAGACTCAAGGATGTAATCGCTGCCAAAGGTGCATCAACAAAGAACAAAGAGTAATTTTATTTTTTATACATTTGCTAAAATGTCTTAAAAGCAGTTTTTGCTTTGTCATTATTGGGTATTGTGTGTAGATTGATGAGGGGAAAACACGTTTTAATCAATTTTAGAATAAAAATAACATACCGTAACAAAATGTGGAAAAAGACAAGGGGTCTGAATTCTTTCCGAATGCACTGTACATGCAACATGTTATAGCTGTTTGTTTTTATTCTGTATATTGTGACAACAACCAAGACTACAGTTGGCTGACTGTAGTATTGGCTTAGCACTACACATGAGCAACCTTTGAAGATAAAAAAATATGGATTGAGAAGGCAGAGGTACTGAATGAGATGGGAAGTCAGATTTATGATGAAGTCTAATGCAAACCTACACACAATGCAACACAAATCTCCACACAACGCAAATCTCAACACAACACACATTTCAACACAACACAAATCTCCACACATTACAACACAAATCTCCACACAACATAAAACTAATCTCCACACAATGCAACGCAAACCTACACACAACGGTCCACTCTGGACCAGAAGTACCCCAGAAATAGAAACCATGGGTCTGGTGGTGCATGCTGGGAGGAAGGAAATTGTGAAACATGAAAGTGGACAAAGAAACGTGTAAACCATTAGATTCTTCCTGCATGTGATGGCTTAGCCTCTGCCTATCAGCAGTTCTTGAGATTTTGATTTAAAGCCTGGTCTGAGATTAGTCGTCGTAAGCGCAGCCCGTTCCTTTGGTGTGGTTGTATTTTCAGACATGTTAATCATGCCAACAAATGACTCTGCCATACAATAAGAATATGGCTGCTGTCTGGATGCAGTTTCATCCATTAATATATCCCTTTTATGGAGCTAGGGCCCAGGCTTTTCTTAGTGCTGCACACACACAGGCACGCACACTCACACACACACTCACACACACACACACACACACACACACACACACACACACACACACACACACACACACACACACACACACACACACACACACACACACACACACACACACACACACACACACACACACAGGCACACACACACACACACACAGGCATGCACACTCACATGCAGGCACACACAGGCACGCAAACTCACACGCAGGCACACACACTCACATGCAGGTACACACACTCACATGCAGGCACACTGCACACTGCACACTGCACACAGCACAGGAGAGTAGAGATCACAAGCATGAGTTCACTTTAGCTTTTTATCTGGACTTATCCACAGAGGGTTTGTTGTTAGATCAGGCTGGTCATTGTATTTGTCCATTGTAGAGATTACTTATTTGGCTGCACTTTATCTCCACATTCCCATAGAGATTCCACTGACTTTTTGCTTAAGACATTTTTCTTCATAGATCCCAAGAGATTTATTTTTCTGTAAAATATTCTGGAGATGATTGACAATGTGCCCAGAGCTATTTTCCTTCCCTGCCAGTGAGAAAACCACCAATAGAAAGGAATCTATAACTTCTAATAAAGTTGTTAATACTTTGAGATGTTTTTTGAAGTGTGCTGTCAAATCTGTGATTAAATGAGAAGAGGATGAGAGAACTAAGGGTCTGTAATTACCCTGTGACTTTGTCATTCCCACCACTCCTATCGAATGTGTGCACAACTCCTAAACCTGCACTACAATGATTGTGTTCCTGATTGAATGCGTCAATGTGCATACACTGAGTATACGAAACATTAAGAACACCTTCCTAATATTGAGTTGAACCCCCCCTTACCCTCAGAACAGCCTTAATTTGTCTGGACATTGACTCTACAAGGTGTCGAAAGTGTTCCACAGAGATGCTGGCCCGATGTTGACTCCAATGCTTCCCACAATTGTGTCAAGTTGGCTGGGTGTCCTTTGTGTGGTGGACCATTCTTGATACACACAGGAAACTGTTGAGCATTAAAAACCCAGCAGTGTTGCATTTCTTGACACACTCAAACTGGTGCGCCTGGCACCTACTACCATACCCCGTTCAATGGCACTTAAATATTTTGTCTTGCCCATTCACCCTCTGAATGGCACACAATCCATGTCTCAATTGTCTCAAGGCCTAAAAATCCTTCTTTAACCTGTCTCCTCTTCATCTACACTGATTGAAGTGGATTTAACAAGTAACATTAATAAGGAATCCAATAAGGGATCATAGCTTTCACCTGGATTCACCAGTCTATGTCATGGAAAGAGCAGGTGTTCATAATGTGTTGTACATTCAGTGATTGGCCCAACATCTGTGTACTGCAATATGCATGCATAAAGTGTGTGATTTAAGACATGTATTCACCATCTCGTTGATGGCTTTTTAAATGAGATCATATGCTTCAATCAAAACTCAGGCAAAGGGGAGTATTAGGGACATCAGGACATCAGTGGTTCCATCACAGAGGTCTGTCAGGCCACATATTCCATCAGTGGAGGGAGGGAGGTAAAGTCTGTGTGCCTCGGCTTGTTTGTGTGACAACATTACACTGTTACAATAACATTACTCTGTCACAATAACATCTGTTTCCCCACCCCGGATGCAGGACTGGCTCTGCAGGAAATGACACAGGGTGAGTTCCAAAAGGCACCCTATTCCCTTAATAGTGCACTACATTTGACACAGCCCCAACAATTACAGGGAACAGTAGCTGCCCTGCTGTAGCCTGCCAGATCTGACTGACAGCCCTGCCATTACACTCAACACAGAGGGTGACAGCATTTCAATCTAGCCTCCTGCTTTAGTTTCATAGATTCAGATGAAGAACGGGCCCTCTTAATTTACATGTGTCCTGGGCGTCTGAATAATTGTGGGGATGAATAAATGAATATAAATTGTACTTTATTTCTGACTCTAAGTGGTGGACAGGCAAAGCTTTTTTGACAACCTACAGCTGGAGTGGGGGAGTCTAGGCTCCGGGGGGCTTTCTGTGGCTCTAGCTCTGTAATTATAATCCTGGTTCTATTCAGGTGGACCATTGTAATGTGGAGACGTTGGCATGGTCCCATTGGCCCATACTGAGGAGGAATTGTTATTAGACCTATAAGACCTTCTGAGTGTTTCTACGACCTATTCCACTGGGATTCACTACCTTGTGTGACACAAACAGCTGACTGGACTGGAGGGGAGGGGACTGGAGGGGACTGGACTGTATGGGAGGGGACAGGACTGGAGGGGAGGGAAGGGGACTGGAGTGGAGGGAAGGGGACTGGAGTGGAGGGGACTAGAGTGGAGGGAAGGGGACTGGAGTGGAGGGGACTGGAGTGGAGGGGACTCGAGGGGAGGGGACTGTAGTGGAATGGAGGGGAGGGGACAGGAGAGGAGTGGACTGGAAGGGAGTGAAGGGGACTGAAGTGGACTGAAGGGGACTGGAGGGGAGTTGAGTGGAGGGGACTGGAATGGAAGGGAGTGGAATGGATTAAAGTGGACTGGGGGGGAGTGGAATGGAGGGGAGTGGAATAGAGTGGAGTGAACTGGAGTGGAGGGGAGGGGACTCGAAAGGGAGGGGACTGGAGTGGAGGGGACTCGAGGGGAGGGGGCTGTAGTGGACTGGAGGGGAGGGGACAGGAGGGGACTGGAGGGGAGTTGAATGGAGGGGACTGGAGGGGAGTGGAACGGAGGGGAGTGGAATGGATTGGAGTGGACTGGAGGGGAGTGGAATGGAGGGGAGTCGAATAGAGTGGAGTGGACTGGAGGGGAGTGGAATAGAGGGGAGTGGAATAGAGGGGAGTGGACTGGAGGGGAGTGGAATGGAGGGGAGTGGAATGGAGTTTAGGGGACAGGAGGGGAGTGGACTAGAGGGGAGTGGACTAGAGGGGAGTGGACTGGAGGGGAGTGGAATGGAGGGGAGTGGACTGGAGGGGACTGGAATGGAGGGGAGTGGAGTGGAGTGGACTGGAGGGGAATGGAGGGGAGTGGAATGGAGTTTAGAGGACAGGAGGGGAGTGGACTGGAGGGGAATGGAATGGAGTGGAGAGGACTGGAGGGGAGTGGAATGGAGTTTAGGGGACAGGAGGGGAGTGGACTGGAGGGAAGTGAAATGGATTGTAGTGGACTGGAGAGGAGTGGAATGGAGGGGAGTGGAATAGAGTGGAGTGAACTGGAGCGGAGGGGAGGGGACTCGAAAGGGAGGGGACTGGAGTGGAGGGGACTCGAGGGGAGGGGGCTGTAGTGGACTGGAGGGGACAGGAGGGGACTGGAGGGGAGTTGAATGGAGGGGACTGGAGGGGAGTGGAACGGAGGGGAGTGGGATGGATTGGAGTGGACTGGAGGGGAGTGGACTGGAGGGGAATGGAATGGAGTGGAGAGGACTGGAGTGGAGTGGAATGGAGGGGAGTGGAATAGAGTGGAGGGGACTGGAGTGGAGTGGAGTGGACTGGAGTAGATTGGACTGGACTGGAGGGGAGTGGAGTGGAGTCGAGGGGACTGGAGTGGAGTCGAGGGGAGGGGACTGGAGTGCCACATAGCTACACATTGACTAGTGTAAGTTGCTCTGTGTTTGAAGTATCGGTGAGTTTGAGAGTACACAAGACAGGCTTGGCTGGGCCTGCGTTTTTAATTTCCTCTGTGGTCAGAAAGAGAGAGAGAGGGAGAGAGAAAGAGAGAGAGAATAGAAGAGTGCAAAGAGAGAGAAAGAAAAAAATTAAAAAGAAAACGAGACAACCAGAGAGACATGAGAGAATGCAGGTTCTCGGTCACCTCATCAGCCCTGCTCTGCTCTCTTGAACCAGCCAGTCAATTCCGCCCATCATGTTCATCAGAAAGAAACACACAGTGGAAAAACTGCAGCCACGCAGCCGGGCTAGAGGTCAGACCAGGCCAAGCGGCTGCTTCCTGTCCCTACCTCCCCCCTCTAGTCCTCGTTCACTCACCCCCTTGGTGGTTGTGATCTGCCCGCTGACGACTGACCTCCAGGGGGTTAAAGGGGCTGAGAGGGGGCCTGTCGGGTCACTAGAGTCTCAGAGTTCCAGGGCCGGTCGCTCCAGTGCACACAACACAATGACCCAGTGTGAGGGAGCAGGGAGCAGACGAGTACAAGTCGACGTCCCAAATGGCATTCTATTCCCTGCGTAGTGCATATAGCCCTGTTCAAAAATAGTACACTATGTAGGGAGTATTGTGCATCCCAATGTTTTTCTAAACACGAGCCTGGAATAGCACAAACGCTTTCGTTTGACGAGGAGTTCAAATTGTTTCCAGCCTCACGATACGGCCACACTTGCTGATTAACTTTGCAGGCTTGTATTTGCCACAATGCTGCGAACTAAAAGTGCTTCCAGCAGCCACTATGTAGGCAGAAGCTGTAGGCTTGAAACAGCTGCACACTCCTTCCTTAGTATGGGGATATAGTCTGCATCCCAAATGGCATTCTATTCCCTTCGTAGTGCACTACTGTTGACCAGTGCACTATGTAGGGAATAGAGCATTGGAGACAGACAGTGTATTAGCCTTAGGGTTACATTTGTTGAATTTGTGATTTGTAAGGTTTTCTTGCTTCTTTACTAATCTTTATTTCTGTGTTTGGTTGGCAGGGAAATAACTCCTCGTAAACTAGGGAGAGAAACTCTCATCGAAGGACCTTGGACTGTTTAGATGCTTTTATGAGGTATTTTATGAGGTATTTTCAGTGATTTACGACAACAAATTATCCTTCTCTTAATTGTTTATGATAAGCTTTGAGTTCCCTGAGAAATGTATGCAACCATGGCATAAACTCTAGAGTATCAATCACAAATGACTTTGCCTTGCAATGGGGTTGGTTGAGAACTTGGCCCAGTGCAATGGGGTTGGTTGAGAACTTGGTCCAGTGCAATGGGGGTGGTTGAGAACTTGGCCCAGTGCAATGGGGGTGGTTGAGAACTTGGCCCAGTGCAATGGGGTTGGTTGAGAACTTGGCCCAGTGCAATGGGGGTGGTTGAGAACTTGGCCCAGTGCAATGGGGGTGGTTGAGAACTTGGCCCAGTGCAATGGGGGTGGTTGAGAACTTGGCCCAGTGCAATGGGGTTGGTTGAGAACTTGGCCCAGTGCAATGGGGTTGGTTGAGAACTTGGCCCAGTGCAATGGGGGTGGTTGAGAACTTGGCCCAGTGCATCATGCGGGCTTGATGGGGACACGCCCCTTTTTTTAAAGAAAGCTTTTCATTGTTTTCCTGAGACATTAACATAATGGGCTGAATGCAGGAAGGCAATTTAGTAACCTGTAAAAATAAATCCAGTTATATTTTACAATGCTATGAAAGCAGTTTGACTCAAGACAAAGAGATAATCCCATACCTTTTAAAACTCTCATTAATAAACTGTTGACAGACCTCGGGAAGCCCCCAAATACATCTGTCTGAAAGAGTGCACATTATAAATGAGGGCCTGAAAGGTCCCCCTGTGGAATAGTCCCTGAATGCATCCCAAATGGCACCCTATTCCCTATTTAGTACACTACTTTTGACCAGAGCCCTATGCGCTGTATAAGGAATAGGGTGCCATTTGGAAAGCACTCCTGTTTTCTGCGTTTACTCTCGCTTGCTCTTTCCCTCATGTTTTCTCCCTCACCTAGACCCATCTGTTAGTCGGTGCAGAGAGCGTGGTCATTAGTAGCTAACAGTGCCTCGGCTTTGACAGAAGGGAAAACTGTCCACTGTGAGCTGTAAAAACTCCCATATGTGCCATACGAGAACAGCCACCAGCCGTCTGCTGCATTTAGCTAGAGCTCTACCCAGGGTTTTCATTTGCCTTAGCGCTTAGCTAGCTTTTCCCCTCTCAGACCATCTTAACATACACATGGGGCAGGATACAGTTGCTGAATGTTATAGTATAACGACACACATCACTTAGCACGGCAGCAAAGAGGCCACGAGAGAGAGAGAGGGCTGCTACTACCCAGCTACACACGCACGCACCCCCCCCACCACCACCTCTCCATGGTACAGCTAATGAATGGCTTGAAAAGCGCCCAGTCAGCCCTGCTCTCATAAATCAGACAGCAGCAGTCTGTCACTCCCCCTTCTCCCTTTCTCCTCCACAGTTTCCATTACATTCCCCTAGTTTAACTCCGTAGGTGCTGAGTAGCATGGTCAGGCTGGTGATAGTCTGCTCTCCTACCTGCTGCAGATACAGAGCAGTCGTCAACAGGTGGAGAAAACAGCTCAACACCGAACCCGATGGATGAAGTTTGTGAATGACCTATACTCCCCAAAGAGCACAAAAGGGTTTATGTCAAGTAAACAGTTGAGAGGTCCATCTAGAAGTAGGATCTCATGGCCAGAGTTCAGAGCAATGGACAAGCATCTTAACTCCCGTTGCCTGTTTTGCCCCAAAGCAATGCACTTAACCTCAACCGTGCAAATAAACAACAACAATCTTATGGTTGTGTCCCAAATTTGATCCTTTTCCCTATCTATTGGTCCTAGTCAAAAGTAGTGCACTACATAGGGGATAGGGTGTCATTTGGGATGCAACCCATGTCTATTCACACCCCTTGACTTTTTTCACGTTTTGTTGTGTTACAAAGTGGGATTAAAATGTATTTAATTGTAATTTTTGGTCAATGTTCTAGACAAAATATCTTGTAATGTCAAAGTAAAACAAATATATACTAATAATATTTAAACACTATATCCTGATTAGATGAGTATTCACCCCCCTGAGTCAATACATGTTAGAATCACCTTTGGCAGTGATTACAGCTGTGAGTCTTTCTGGGTAAATCTCTAAGAGCTTTGCACACCTGGATTGTACAATATTTGCCCATTCTCCTTTTTGAAATTATTCAAGAACTGTCAAGTCAAAACTGTAGGTAGGCCATTAAGGAACATTCAATGTCATCTTGGTAAGCAACTCCAGTGTATATTGTGCCTTGTGTTATTGTCCTGCTGAAAGGTGAATTTGTCTCCCAGTGTCTATTGGAAAGCACATTGAAGCAGGTTTTCCTTTAGGATTTTGCCTGTGCTTAGCTATATTCCATTAATTTTTGTCCTAAAGAACTCCCTTGCCAATGGTATGATGCAGCGAGCACCATGCTTGAAAATATGAAGAGTGGTTCTCAGTGATGTGTTGGATTTTGTCCTGAATACAAAGCGCTAACTTCTTTGTCAATTTTTTTCCAGTATTACTTAAGCGCCTAGTTGCAAACAGGATGCATGTTATGGAATATTTTAATCCTTCTTTTCACTCTGTAATTTTTGTTAGTATTGTGGAGTAACTACAATGTTGTTGATCAATCCTCAGTTTTTGCCTATCACAGCCATTCAATTCTGTAATTGTTTTAAAATCACCATTGGCCTCATGGTGAACTCCGTGAGCAGTTTTCTTCTCCGGCAGCTGAGTTAGGAAGGACACCTGTATCTTTGTGGTGACTTGATACACCATCTAAAGTGTAATTAATAACTTCACCATGCTCAAATGGGATATTCAGTGTCTGCTTTTTTTTCTTCTACCAATTGGTGCCCTTCTTTGTGAGGCATTGGAAAATCTCCCTGGTCTGTGTTGTTTAATCTGTGCTTGAAATTCCCTTCTCGATCGAGGGACCTTACAGATAAATGAATGTGTGGGGTACAGAGAACGGGTAGTCATTCAAAAGTCATGTTAACCACTATTATTTAACACAGAATGAGGCCATGGGATTTTTTTAAGAACATCTTTACACTTGAAATTATTTAAGCTTGCCATAACAAAGGGCTCTCTCTCTCTCGACCGATAATATAAATCATAAGACAGTTGTAGATATAATTTGATATACAGAAGAATATACACAAGACAATGTCTTCGTTTCAATATTCTCCTTATAGTGTGCTCTAAAATATGGAATATCTGTAGATTCTGGAGAAAAAAATATCACTTAATGTTTGAGACATTATCTCAAAGTACTTGCGCAAAAAATGCAAATGCTTTCCGTTTGAGTTATATTAGGTTTTATTTACATTATCGCTCTCTCTCTCAAATCAATGGGCTTTATTGGCATGGGCAACATGTGTTAGCATTGCCAAAGCAAGTGAGGTAGATAATAAACAAAAGTGAAATAAACAATAAAAATTGACAGTAAACATTACACATACAGAAGTTTCAAAACAATAAAGACATTATAAAATGTCATATTACGTATATATACAGTGTTGTAACAATGTACAAATGGTTAAAGTACACAAGGGAAAATAAATAAGCATAAATATGGGTTGTATTTACAATGGTGTTTGTTCTTCACTGGTTGCCCTTTTCTTGTGGCAACAGGTCACAAACATTGCTGCTGTGATGGCACACTGTGGAATTTCACCCAGTAGATATGGGAGTTTATCAAAATTGGGTTTGTTTTCAAATTCTTTGTGGATCTGTGTAATCTGAGGGAAACAGGTGTCTCTAATGTGGTCATACATTGGACAGGAGGTTAGGAAATGCAGCTCAGTTTCCACCTCATTTTGTGGGCAGTGTGCACGTAGCCTGTCTTCTCTTGAGAGCCATGTCTGCCTACGGCGTCCTTTCTCAAAAGCAAGGCTATGCTCACTGAGCCTGTACATAGTCAAAGCTTTCCTTAAGTTTGGGTCAGTCACAGTGGTCAGGTATTCTCCCACTGTGTACTCTCTGTTTAGGGCCAAATAGCGTTCGAATTTGCTCTGTTTTTTTGTTAATTCTTTCCAATGTGTCAAGTAATTATCTTTTGGTTTTCTCATGATTTGATTGGGTCTAATTGTGCTGCTGTCCTGGGGCTCTGTGGGGTGTGTTGTAGAATTGAATGGCTCTTTTCTGGATTTTGATCATTAGTGGGTATCGGCCTAATTCTGCTCTGCATGCATTATTTGGTGTTCTACGTTGTACACGGAGGATATTTTTGCAGAATTCTGCATGCAGAGTCTCAATTTGGGGTTTGTCGCAAAAAAAGGGCAATGGACTCTATGACTGGTTCAAGTATGTTTTAGCCAGATCCTAATTGGTATGTTGAATTTTATGATCCTTTTGATGGCATAGAATGCCCTTCTTGCCTTGTCTCTCAGATATTTCACAGCTTTGTGGAAGTTACCTGTGGCGCTGATGTTTAGGCCAAAGTATGTATACAGTGCCTTGCGAAAGTATTCGGCCCCCTTGAACTTTGCGACCTTTTGCCACATTTCAAGCTTCAAACATAAAGATATAAAACTGTATTTTTTGTGAAGAATCAACAACAAGTGGGACACAATCATCAAGTGGAACGACATTTATTGGATATTTCAAACTTTTTTAACAAATCAAAAACTGAAAATTTGGGCGTGCAAAATTATTCAGCCCCCTTAAGTTAATACTTTGTAGCGCCACCTTTTGCTGCGATTACAGCTGTAAGTCGCTTGGGGTATGTCTCTGTCAGTTTTGCACATCGAGAGACTGAAATTTTTTCCCATTCCTCCTTGCAAAACAGCTCGAGCTCAGTGAGGTTGGATGGAGAGCATTTGTGAACAGCAGTTTTCAGTTCTTTCCACAGATTCTCGATTGGATTCAGGTCTGGACTTTGACTTGGCCATTCTAACACCTGGATATGTTTATTTTTGAACCATTCCATTGTAGATTTTGCTTTATGTTTTGGATCATTGTCTTGTTGGAAGACAAATCTCTGTCCCAGTCTCAGGTCTTTTGCAGACTCCATCAGGTTTTCTTCCAGAATGGTCCTGTATTTGGCTCCATCCATCTTCCCATCAATTTTAACCATCTTCCCCGTCCCTGCTGAAGAAAAGCAGGCCCAAACCATGATGCTGCCACCACCATGTTTGACAGTGGGGATGGTGTGTTCAGCTGTGTTGCTTTTACGCCAAACATAACGTTTTGCATTGTTGCCAAAAAGTTCAATTTTGGTTTCATCTGACCAGAGCACCTTCTTCCACATGTTTGGTGTGTCTCCCAGGTGGCTTGTGGCAAACTTTAAACGACACTTTTTATGGATATCTTTAAGAAATGGCTTTCTTCTTGCCACTCTTCCATAAAGGCCAGATTTGTGCAATATACGACTGATTGTTGTCCTATGGACAGAGTCTCCCACCTCAGCTGTAGATCTCTGCAGTTCATCCAGAGTGATCATGGGCCTCTTGGCTGCATCTCTGATCAGTCTTCTCCTTGTATGAGCTGAAAGTTTAGAGGGACGGCCAGGTCTTGGTAGATTTGCAGTGGTCTGATACTCCTTCCATTTCAATATTATCGCTTGCACAGTGCTCCTTGGGATGTTTAAAGCTTGGGAAATATTTTTGTATCCAAATCCGGCTTTAAACTTCTTCACAACAGTATCTCGGACCTGCCTGGAGTGTTCCTTGTTCTTCATGATGCTCTCTGCGCTTTTAACGGACCTCTGAAACTATCACAGTGCAGGTGCATTTATACGGAGACTTGATTACACACAGGTGGATTGTATTTATCATCATTAGTCATTTAGGTCAACATTGGATCATTCAGAGATCCTCACTGAACTTCTGGAGAGAGTTTGCTGCACTGAAAGTAAAGGGGCTGAATAATTTTGCACGCACAATTTTTCAGTTTTTGATTTGTTAAAAAAGTTTGAAATATCCAATAAATGTCGTTCCACTTCATGATTGTGTCCCACTTGTTGTTGATTCTTCACAAAAAAATACAGTTGTATATCTTTATGTTTGAAGCCTGAAATGTGGCAAAAGGTCGCAAAGTTCAAGGGGGCCGAATACTTTCGCAAGGCACTGTAGTTTGTGTGCTCTAGGGCAATGGTGTCTAGATTGAATTTGTATTTGTGGTCCTGGCGACTGGACCTTTTTTGGAACACCATTATTTTGGTCTTTCTGAGATTTACTGTCAGGGCCCAGGTCTGGCAGAATCTGTGCAAAAGATCTAGGTGCTGCTGTAGGCCCTCCATGGTTGGTGACAGAAGCACCAGATCATCAGCAAACAGTAGACATTTGACTTCTCTCTCTCTATCTATCTATGTCTCTCGCTCTCTCTATCTCTCTCTGTAATGTAGTGGTAAACAGCAAAGTTTGGCTGTGAGAAAAAAAGCGCACTTTGCATCAGTTATGACTACAAAGGGAAATGCAGCGGTTTAATAATATGCAAGTATAATGGTACCACAGCATGGTACATTGAGTCATTGTTTATGCGCTGGCTCATTACTGTAAAGTAGCTATTAGCTTTTGTAAGAATGAGGTGTCATTTAAATTAAATTAAAATCTTCCACATGAATGTTAGGCTACGAGTAAAGGCAATGCTATGAAATGTACAAGGGCTGTGTGACATGCCTGGAGGCAGTTTCTCTTATATTATGACAGGCCAGGACATAATCTGCAGCAAGATCTATGGACTCTGTTTTCTCCTGAATGTAATTTTTTTTTTTTTACATTTCAGGAGATACCTCTGAGTCATATTTTGAGCAGTGTAGTAGGAAGTGCTGTTCATTTTCTTTTTCACCCAATCCACAGTGTTCACATAATCTTTCTTCTCTGACCTTCCATGTTTTTCTATAGCGTCTATATGGCCAGGCTCTGGTCACTGAGTCTGTACATTGTTAAAGTCTTCCTTTGTTTGAATTATTTGAATCTGACAAGGTGTTGTGCTTATTTGATATCTCTTTTTAAAATTTGGTAACATTGAAGTTTGTGATTACATTACATTTCACCAATAATTACTGTACTCATTTTGGTTAGAGATTTCTATTTGTTAGAATTTTGTTATTTGTGATCAAATCGTTGAATTTAGCTGGTGCTTTTGGGCCAGTCGCTCTAAAGGGTCGATCTCTGGGTGGGGTTGCATAAGAACCCCTTGTGATACTAATATTCTGGATCACGGTGTGTTCGGTGAGTCTAGATTTTGTTGGCTATTTTCTACATTTGGAGTGCTGGGGGGAATCTCCCAAGTTTTGCTCTCTATTTCTCTCTTGCTCTCTCTAATTGGGAATTAATAAACTTAAATTAGTCTGCAACACTTTGTTCCCTAAATGCAGACTTCAGTGAATCTACATATCCAGACTGTATCACAACCGGACGTAATTTGGAGTCCCATAGGGCGGCGCACAATTGGCCCAACGTCGTTCAGGTTTGGCCGGTGTTGGCTGTCATTGTAAATAATAATTTGTTCTTAACAGACTTGCCTAGTTACTGTAAATAAAGGTTAAATGAAAAGCATATGATGAAATTCCACAGAGCCACAGTAGTAGGCACAAATGGTGTTCCCAGACACATACAGACCCCTCCCCCTGCTCAGTCTGCCCTCCCACTCTGTCTCTGTGTGAGATGGTCATTCGCTGAACCTCAGAGATGCTATCTCCACCGAGTTCGTTAAAGCCCATTTCAACATTCAGACCTCTCTCGTTCTCTATTTCTCTCAATTTAAGGGGCTTTATTGGCATGGGAAACATATGCTTACATTGCCAAAGCAAGTGAAAGATAATGAATAAAAATGAAACAATAAAAAATGTACAGTAAACATTACACTCACAAAAGTTCCAAAATAATAAAGACATTTCAAATGTCATATTAGACTATCTCTCTTCCTTACACAGTGTGGACAGGATTTATTCCACATTTCAGCAGCACAGACTGGGTAGATGGAACAATATAGTACCTTTAGTGACAGTGAGCCATGTGGATGAATAATGCATTGGGGTGGATGGGGGAGTGAGATGCCCACTGTCTCCTTCCTCTGGTCTATGTGATAATAAAAAGGGACTCGTGGGATTCCTGGGTTGTGTCCCAATTAGCACCCTATTCCCTATATAGTGCACTACTTCTGACCAGAGCCCTATGGGATATTCTGGTGGTCAGTGAATCTTGGAACACACCACAGACATCTATCAGTGACATAGGTAAGGGCTGTTATTGTTTTTATAGGTTCTGTTTTATCCTGTGGTGGTCCATTAAATATTAATATCAAGCAGCCACTTGGAATGATCTGTTGTGGTTATGTTTTTTTGGACCACTGTGATGCCTTTGGGAGAGAAAATATGTCATTCAGTTCAGTGTCTGGGTGGTACGAGCACTGGTCTGTGTGTGTGTACATACAGTATGTGCCTGCATGCTTGCATGAATGCGGGTGTGCGTGCATGAATGCGGGTGTGCATGCATGAATGTGGTTGTGCGTGCATGAATGTGGTTGTGCGTGCATGAATGCGGGTGTGCATGCATGAATGTGGTTGTGCGTGCATGAATGTGGTTGTGCGTGCATGAAAAATCTGTTGATGTGCCCTTGAGCAAGGCACTTAACCACAATTGCGCCTGTAAGTTGCTCTGGATAAGAGCGTCAGCTAAATGACTCAAATGTAATTATTGTCCGCTCTGCTGTGAGCAACACTTTGAGGTTTGGAGGTTGTTGGAGGTTTCCAAGGGTGATTCATTCATTCAGCCCACAGCACCTCTAACATCTTTACCCTGAAGCTCTTCAATCAATCACCCATTCAGACAACACAACGGCCCAGGTGAACTGCAGTACATTCAGGCAGGCAGTCAAAGAATGTGACTATTCTACAGATTGGGTATAATCTCAGTTGTTTTTGTGTTTGTTAGCGTCTGTGGGTCATTACCTCACTGTCAGATTAAAGGCAGAGCTATTGTATGTGTGTGTTGTGTCGGAGTGAGTGTGTGTGTGTCGATGTGAGTGTGTGTGTCTCCCAGTGTGAGTGACTGTTTGTCCCCTCTGCCCTCCCTGTGGAGGTCTTGGTAGGACACAGAGGGATCTGGTTGCGTGGGTGGGTGTCAGCTCCACACTAGGCTGCTCTTGGTAATTAAAGCTCCGGGGGCTGCAGGAGGTGGGTTACAGCTTTAACTGCCAAACATGTCCAATGACCCTTCCATCATCTACACCCTACCCCCTACCTCCCTCCACCCTCTACCACCCCTCCACCTCCTACCCCTGCACCCCCTAAGACCCCTCTACCCTCATCCCCGATCCCCACCACCACCTACTCCTTCCACTCCCTACCCCCTACCTCCCTCCACCCTCTACCACCCCTCCACCCCCTACCCCTGCACCCCCTAAGACCCCTCTACCCTCATCCCCGACCCCCTCCACCACCTACTCCTTCCACTCCCTACCCCCTACATCCCTCCACCCTCTACCACCCCTCCACCTCCTACTCCTTCCACTCCCTACCCCCTATCTCCCTCCACCCTCTACCACCCCTCCACCTCCTACTCCTTCCACTCCCTACCCCCTATCTCCCTCCACCCTCTACCACCCCTCCACCTCCTACTCCTTCCACTCCCTACCCCCTACCTCCCTCCACCCTCTGCCACCCCTCCACCTCCTACTCCTTCCACTCCCTACCCCCTATCTCCCTCCACCCTCTACCACGCCTCCACCTCCTACTCCTTCCACTCCCTACCCCCTATCTCCCTCCACCCTCTACCACCCCTCCACCTCCTACTCCTTCCACTCCCTACCCCCTACCTCCCTCCACCCTCTACCACCCCTCCACCTCCTACCCCTGCACCCCCTAAGACCCCTCTACCCTCATCCCCGACCCCCACCACCACCTACTCCTTCCACTCCCTACCCCCTACCTCCCTCTACCCTCTACCACCCCTCCACCCCCTACCCCTGCACCCCCTAAGACCCCTCTACCCTCATCCCCGACCCCCTCCACCACCTACTCCTTCCACTCCCTACCCCCTACCTCCCTCCACCCTCTACCACCCCTCCACCTCCTACCCCTGCACCCCCTAAGACCCCTCTACCCTCATCCCCGACCCCCTCCACCACCTACTCCTTCCACTCCCTACCCCCTACATCCCTCCACCCTCTACCACCCCTCCACCTCCTACTCCTTCCACTCCCTACCCCCTATCTCCCTCCACCCTCTACCACCTCTCCACCTCCTACTCCTTCCACTCCCTACCCCCTACCTCCCTCCACCCTCTACCACCCCTCCACCTCCTACTCCTTCCACTCCCTACCCCCTACCTCCCTCCACCCTCTACCACCCCTCCACCTCATACTCCTTCCACTCCCTACCCCCTACCTCCCTCCACCCTCTACCACCCCTCCACCTCCTACTCCTTCCACTCCCTACCCCCTACCTCCCTCCACACTCTACCACCCCTCCACCTCCTACTCCTTCCACTCCCTACCCCCAACCTCCCTCCACCCTCTACCACCCCTCCACCTCCTACTCCTTCCACTCCCTACCCCCTACCTCCCTCCACCCTCTACCACCCCTCCACCTCCTACCCCTGCACCCCCTACCCCCTACCTCCCTCCACCCTCTACCACCCCTCCACCTCCTACCCCTTCCACTCCCTACCCCCTACCTCCCTCCACCCTCTACCACCCCTCCACCTCCTACCCCTGCACCCCCTAAGACCCCTCTACCCTCATCCCCGACCCCCACCACCACCTCTTCCACTCCCTACCCCCTACCTCCCTCCACCCTCTACCACCCCTCCACCTCCTACCCCTGCACCCCCTAAGACCCCTCTACACTCATCCCCGACCCCCTCCACCACCTACTCCTTCCACTCCCTACCCCCTACCTCCCTCCACCCTCTACCACCCCTCCACCTCCTACCCCTGCACCCCCTAAGACCCCTCTACACTCATCCCTGACCCCCTCCACCACCTACTCCTTTCACTCCCTACCCCCTGCCTGTGGGAATTTGATTTGTTCACACACTGCTTGCCTGGACCAGTGTGTTGGAAGTAGTAGAGGGCGAAAGACTGGGACTGTCCTAAATGGCACTCTATTCCCTATATAGTGCACCACTTTTGACCAGGACCCATAGGGAATCCCAAAGGGCTCTGGTAAACAATAGTGTGCTATGTAGGGAATAGAGTGCCATTTGGTATGGAGCCAGAGTAGAGTGAGAGCATCAAGGGGAAACAGCATCGTAAACGTCTGGGTGTGATTCTGTGATAACAAGCTAAATGTGGATAAACACAGAGAGGGATACACACACACACCCAAGCACCCTCTCTTCCCATTGGTTCTGTCACAGTTGAGAGCAGGTCCCAGGCGATAATGGGCTGTCTCTACCCTCGAAGCCAATTACTAAAGACAAACACGCAGAATAGTTGTACAGCTGTTCTTCTCAGGCAATAACCTTGCCAAGTGCCGCAGCGGTCTAACGCACTGCATCTCAGTGCTAGAGATGTCACTACAGACCTTGGTTTGATTCCAGGCTGCATCACAACTGGCTGTGATTGGAGTCCCATAAGGCGGTGCACAATTGGCCCAGCGGGTTAGGGTTTGGCCAGGTTAGGCCGTCATTGTAAATAAAAATGTGTTCTTAACTGGCTTGCCTAGTTAAATAAAGGTTCAATAAAAGCGTTATTTTTTTTAAGTAAAAGAGCTTGTTTTGAGCCCAAGGGGCATGGATACATGCCATACATAAGGAACGCGAGTTTCATTTCCCGTATGATCAATGAGGATCTCCATATTGCAAATGTAAGGTCCCTTATTAGACGTCCATGGTTGTTATTCAAATTGGCAGACGGCCTCTGGTCGTCCCCCAGGTCCTGGTCTTCCAGGAAGTCATCAAATAAAGTCTCTCGGGCATTTGGTTTCCACCTTATATGTTTGAATTTGACATTTTTCTGCTGTACCGGAAAATTCCGCCGTCAGACCTAGAGCTCTGAATCTTTATAAACTTAAGTCGGTAGAGCATGGTGAGCTTTGTGGCTCTTGAAGGTTCTCAGGCCGAAAAACAGCCTTGTCCATATGCAAGACCTTCAATTCATTTTAACGTCGCGAAAATAACGACATTTAGAAAAGTCCCATAATCACAAGACTAGGTGCATTGAAACCGACTCGGCCCATAGAGACTGACCCTACACGTTTCTAGCCAATAGCTCGTCCAGAGACCCCGTAGCAACCCCTGAAATATGATCCTTTTCAGCAGTAATTAAGGTCGCTGTTCGAGCTCCAAAATACCTATTGACCAAAACTCAGGATTTTGTGTCGCCTAAGCTAGGCCTACACATAATGTCAGAACTGGACCCGCAGCTCGAATGTAACTATGTTTTTTATGGTTTTAACAGAAGGCGCTATGAATTATGGGCCGGCTCTGAAATAAGTGATGGTTGGCTTCTAAAGGAGTTGGACAAAGTGAATTTGGTGTCAGTATGATATCTTATTGAATGATGGCTGACTTGATCGTTGTATAATATATTGGCATTGTACAGTGTACATTTCCAATGTTTTTAATTAGGGATTTACCATCACCAAATGGACAGGCTGAAATCAACACCAACAAGCGATGGAGAGGAACCACTGTCACTGCTCGGCCATCCCGAGCTCAACGAGCCAGTCAACTGGGCGTTTCTGAGCATGTCCAATTTGTTATGGTAAATTCTCATTGTAAGACATTACAATGAATTGTAGACCTCCAGCATTTTCACAAGATCCTTTACTGTTGTTCTGGGATTGATTTGCAGTTTTCGCACCAAAGTACGTTCATCTCTAGGAGACAGAACGCGTCTCCTTCCTGAGCGGTATGACTGCTGCCTGGTCCCATGGTGTTTATACTTGCATACTATTGTTTGTACAGATGAACGTGGTACCTTCAGGCGTTTGGAAATTTCTCCCAGGGATGAACCAGACTTCTAAAAAACAAATTCAGAGGTCTTGGCTGATTTCTTTTGATTTTCCCCATGTCTAGCAAAGAGGCACTGAGTTTACATCCACAAGTACACCTTCAAGTGACTCAAATGTTATCAATTAGCCTATCAGAAGCTTCTAAAGCCATGCAATAATTTTTTGGAATTTTCCAAGCTGTTTAAAGGCACAAACTTAGTGTATGTTAACATCTGACCCACCGGAATTGTGATACAGTGAATTAGAAGTGAAATAATCTGTCCGTAAACAATTGTTGGAAAAATGACTTGTGTCATGCACAAAGTAGATGTCCTAACCAACTTGCCAAAACTATAGTTTGTTAACAAGAAATGTGTGGACTGGTTGAAAAACTAGTATTAATGACTCCAACCGAAGTGTTTGTAAACTTCTGACTTCTGACTTCTGACTTCTGACAACTGTAAATGCCCATTGTAAGACATTGCAAATTGACAGTTTACATTTGTCAATTTCCAATGTATTTCAATGAGGGACTTAACATCACCAAATAGACAGGCTGAAATCAACACCAATGAGTGATTGGTCCATTACACATATGCTATATTGTCAGTGTGAAAATGCTCTTCTGCAAGTTGACAGTGTCCATTGCCAACATAAGGACTTCCCATTACGAAATGGACATCAATGAGAAATTGTTACTTCCTATGACTTCCTATGATCAAATAGACCGTCTAGGTTGATTCAGGGCTTTACATAATCATATATGCCATTTGGTCAGTATATATGTCATTTTGACATTTCTTATGCCATTTGAAGGTTCACTGAATTTTGGGTTCGGAAGCAGACTTCCTATGAACATATATGGCAAATGGACATAACATCCTGATTTGGTACTTTCAATACTTATATGCCATTGGATATGTCTTATGCCATTTGGACATGGTCCACTGACGTTTTGGTTCGGAAACCTACTTCCTATGATCATATATGGCAAATGAACAAATCATAGGCCTTATGCACAAACTCAATAAAATAAGACAAATGTATGTCCATACGATTACTACACATGTATAATTGACAAAAAACAATGATTTTGAAAATGTCCCTCCTGGGACCTGACTTTGTGACCATTTCCCATATGAAAATGTATGGTGGAGCGCGTTTACTCCCTATGGGATTTTTTGGTTTATGACACTTGGCATTTGCAATGTTTCGGTTGCAAAATGGTTTTGTTGAACTGCTGTCCATTTGAGTGGTATTTGCGATTGTGTATATGGTTCGCCCAATGCCAATAAGTTGTCATTCATTTTTATCAATTTTGTCAGTTTTTGTCCATTTCATGCCAAGTGCCCTTACCTGTGGCAAAACTGCTGCTGAAGGAAAAAACTTGTTTAGGTTTTCTTCACATTGGTTGATCATAACTGAGAAATAGCTAAGTGCTCTGCCAATGCAGAAAGCACATTTTTCCCACTGCCAGTGAGTGAAGACAAGTAACATTCCTCATGTATAAATATAAAGCTTTAAGTTCCCAATGGCAATGATAGCTATTAAAATATACTTCAGAGCTGCAGCTTCAGTGTAAGACAGAAATAAAACGACACTAGAAGTGTACCATAGTTACTGTTATTCTTAACAGTCTAGGGAAAGAGTCTGACCAGCATTCTGACCATACAGTATAGGACTAGTCCAGACAGTTTTTATTAGGTGTAGACTACACATCCGTTTGAAAAAACCCACCACTATCCACAGTTGATATTTGTAATTCATTGGGGGCAAAGAGGATAGTTAGAATGTCCTGGAACGCTTGTCTGGTGTGCATGCTGCTATCTAAACTTACTCCCTAGTGCTTGAAACCTGAATGTTTTTTAATGGACACAGTCTGGAATCCATCCTGGCTGGAACACACACATGCACGCACTCAAACACACATGCAATTACAGCAGATGAGATTGTTTACACTTAATATGGTAGCTAGGGTTTTACCGTACTAGTTTCAGGGATGGTTGCTCTTACTTCCCTGTCAGTGTTTATAGAACACACTCATTCTCTACAGAACACACTCATTCTCTATGGAACAAACTGATTATAACACACTCGTTCTCTACAGAACACACTCGTTCTCTACATAACACACTCATTCTCTACACAACACACGTTCTCTACAGAACACACTCATTCTCTACAGAACACACTCATTCTCTATAAAACATTCATTATCTTTTCATGTGATCTCATTTTTGAGGCTTCCCACAAATAGAACTAAAATGACAAAGGATAGATTAATTTAAGTAGCATGTTAGGTGAATTGGGTTAAGTTTAGAATAAGGGTTAGGGTTAGCTAAAATGCTACAGTTATCCCTGACTCGACTCGAACTTGCAACCTATGCACAGTCTCTTTACCCCTACCTACATGTACGAATGACCTCAACTAACCTGTACCCCCACACATTGACTCGGTACCAGTACCCCCTTTACATGGCCTTGTTATTGTTGATTGTGTTTGTTACTTTAGTTTATTTAGTAAATATTTTCTTAACTCTTTTTTCTTAAAACTGCATTGTTGGTTGGTGAAGGGCTTGTAAATATGCATTTCACGGTAAGGTCTACACCAGTTGTATTCAGAGCATTTGACAAATAACATTTGATTTGGATTGCTAGACTGTCATGGATTACGCGCACCCATCCTCCCCGGCAAACCTCCCTACTTTCGTTTCTGTCTCAAGTAACTAGACCATTAGTAGTATCATACGTCTTGGAGGTGCTCAGAAATACGTAAAGTATATTTTGTATTGCTCTGAGGCCAGTCTGGCACAGAAGACACAGTGGTGACACAGCAATCACCCCAACTGTCTCTCTGCCGCACACAGCCAGACCCTCCCCCCTTTCCTCCCTTCTCTCTTCTCCTCTGCCTCTCTCCACCTTCTCCCTCTGCTCCACCACCATCCCTCTCAAGCCCACCCCAGTCAAGTCCCATTGTATCCTCCCCCTTGTCTCCTCTCTTCCATGGCATTTATTTTTGTCACCAATCCACCCCCCCAACCCAAATGCATGCCTCCCTTCCACCCCTCCCTCCCAGCCATCTCCCAACGAACACCCCACGGGCCATGCCTCTATCAGTCGTTCCTGCCTGTCTGCACACATAGAGGGCGGAGGGTAGTTGTCATTGTCCCTGGCTCCTGGGTCTGCCTCTCGTAGCTCCACTCCCTGGCTGACTGGATGGCTGAATGGATGACTGGATGGCTGGCTGATTGGATGGCTGATGGGATGGCTGGATGGATAGCTGGCTGACTATGGCTGGCTGGCTGGCTGACTATGGCTGGCTTGCTGGCTGGCTGGATGACCCCGTTGACTCCATCGCTGTCCTCTGAGCTCCTACCACAGAGATGCAAATGACACGTTGCGGAAGTGATAAAAGTTTCATGCAGGTCTCTTGAGCAATTAAATATTAATGATCATCCCTTCCCTGCTTTATTTCTCATATTCAGAGTCAGTTGTGTGCCGTGTGCCCTCGAATGGAGATTACTCTCGCATTACAGGTGGGAAACATTCATAAGGGTTATCGCTAGATTCAATCATGGGCGCTGCCTTGCATCAGAAGCCTTTTGTTTCATTAATGGGATCGATATTCAGCTGCCACTTATGGAGAGCTGGAAGAATATACTAACTCCCTTTGCTTCCATCAAATCAAATCAAATTTTATTTGTCACATGTGCCGAATACAACAGGTTACTGTGAAATTCTTACTTACAAGCCCTTAACCAACAATGCAGTTAAGAAAATATAAGAAAATATTCACTAAATAAAAGTAAAAAGAAAGTAACACAATAAAGTAACAATAATGTGGCTACATACAGTACCTTCGGAAAGTAATCAGACCCTTGACCTTTTCCACATTTTGTTACGTTACATACAACCTTATTCTAAAATGGATCTAAAAATAAATACATCTCAGCAATCTACACACAATACCCCTTAATGACAAAGAGAAAACTGGTTTTTAGAAATGTTTTCAAATGAATGAAAAATAAAAAACAGAAATACCTTATTTACATAAGTATTCAGACCCTTTGCTATGAGACTCTCAATCAGAGGTCAGGTGCATCCTGTTTCCATTGATCATCCTTGAGATGTTTTTATAACTTGATTGGAGTCCACATGTGGTAAATGTTAATTTTTTACCTTTATTTAACTAGGCAAGTCAGTTAAGAACCAATTCTTATTTTCAATGACGGCCTAGGAACAGTGGGTTAACTGCCTTGTCAGCTCAGGGATTTGAACTTGCAAACATCCGGGTTACTAGTCCAATGCTCTAACCACTAGGCTACCCTGCCGCCCAATTGATTGGACATGATTTGAAAAAGGCACACATATGAGGTCCCTGTCTCTATAAAGGTGCCACAGTTGACAGTGCATGTCAGAGCAAAAACCAAACCATGAGGTTGAAGGAATTGTCCGTGTAGCTCCGAAACAGGATTGTGTCGAGGCACAGATCTGGGGAAAGGTACCAAAAAATGTCTGCAGCATTGAAGGTCCCCAAAAACATATTGGCCTCGATCATTCTTAAATTGATGAAGTTTGGAACCACCAAGACTCTTCCCAGAGCTGGCCTCCTGGCTGAACTGAGCAATAGCGGGAGAAGGCCCTTGGTCAGGGAGGTGACCATGAACCCGATGGTCACTCTGACAGAGCTCTAGAGTTCCTCCGTGGAGATGGGAGAACCTTCCAGAAGGACAACCATCTCTGCCAGACTCCACCAATCAGGCCTTTATGGTAGAGTGGCCAGACGGAAGCCACTCCTCAGTAAAAGACACATGACAGCCCGGTTGGAGTTTGTCAAAAGATTGAACTCTTTGGCCTGAATGCCAAGCATCACGTCTGGAGCAAACCTAGCACCATCCATATGGTGAAGCATTGTGGTGTCAGCATCATGCTGTGGGGATGTTTTTCAGCAACAGGGACCGGGAGACTGGTCAGGATTGAGGCAAAGATGAACTGAGAAATGTACAGAAAGAGATCCTTGATGAAAACCTTATCCAGAGCACTCAGGACCTCAGACTGGGGTGAAGGTTGACCTTCCAACAGGACAACGACCATAAGCACAGCCAAGACAATGCAGGAGTGGCTTTGGGACAAGTGTCTGAATGTCCTTGAGTGGCCAAGCCAGAGCCTGGACTTGAACCCTGTCAAACATCTCTGGAGAAACCTGAAAATAGCTGTGCAGCGACACTCCCCCATCCAACCTGACAGAGCTTGAGAGGATCTGCAGAGAAGAATGGGAGAAACTCCCCAAATACAGGTGTGCCAAGCTTGTAGCGTCATATCCAAGAAGACTCGACACTGTAATCACTGCCAAGGGTGCTTCAACAAAGTACTGAGTAAAGGTTCTGAATAGTTATGTAAATGTGATATCTGTTTTATTATTTATAAATTAGCAACATTTTCTAAAAAACTGTTTTTGCTTTGTCATTATGGGGTATTGTGTGTAGATTAATGAGGAATAAAAACAATTTAATCCATTTTAGAATAATGCCTTAACATAACAAAATGTGGAAAAAGTCAAAGGACTGAATACTTTCCTAAGGCACTGTACAGGGGGTACCGGTATCGAGTCAATGTGCTGGGGTACAGGTTAGTTGAGGTAATTGAGGTAATATGTACATTTAAGTAGAGGTAAAGTTACTATGCATAGTGTAGTATCCTTAAAGGCTTCTTAGAGTTACAACTCATGAGACTTAAGTACAGTTTAGTATTTAATTGTAATTTAGAATTACATTCTTTGATGCATCTGGCTTAAACTACCTGAAGCTTTCTAAATCATAGTTATATAGGCAGACATAGGAAATAGCTACGGATAGCGGAAAGCAAACCCCCATCTTGAGTCAATACTGCCATCTATTGGTAAACATAAATATACCAGGTTACTACATTCCCCCCTTTAAAGCTAATAATCCAACTTAATTCCATTCTGAGCTATGCTATTTTCTTATTTACATTTTTCAAAAATTATCTCCTTTTAGGATCTGAAAAAGTCTGGCGGTCGTCTCTCTCTAATAGAGCGTCTCAGAGGTGGTGTAGCTGGTGCCACCCGATCTTCACCTCCTTTTGTGGAAACTTCACAGGAGGAGGTCGTGCCAGACTGGTGGTCTCAGGAAGTTGAGCATTGTTGGTCTCAGGTGGTTTGTCCAACTGCAACTGGGGAACGTTCCAATGTCCTGTCCTGCTCGTTTAAGAATTGATCCAAATCTCCAGATGGACCTGGAATTCAAGCTCGGATCTGATCCATGTGTCTCCTTAGTCTTTGTCCACTTCCGATGATCACAGTTTAAGATACTGGTCCTGAGCAATCCTCAATGGTAGTCGTGTCCATGGTTTTTCTGGCCTTTCCCATGGATGTAATGGTACGGTGGGGGGTGACTTCCTGTTACTCTGACAATCTGCACAACGGCTAACCTAATTTTCCACATCGTGGTCCATCTTTGGCCACCAGACATATGACCTCGCTAGGCCTTTCATTCTCGACATACCTGGATGCAACTGATGCAACAAATTCAGTAGCAATCCCTGCCCTTGTGGTGGGATAACTACTCTTGAACCCCACAGAACACATCCATCTCGAACACTCAATGCCAAGCGGCGAGTGTAGTAAGGCATGATCTGAGGCTCGGTCACTGTAGGCCATCCTCTCAGGATAAATTCATGCACTTGTGATAGTGTCACATCCTTTGAAGTCCATTGCCTGATTTGGGCTGTGGTCACCGGTGTATCATCCAACACGTCGATCATCAAAACCTGGTCATTTTCTTCTTCCTGAATGATGATTTCTGGAACGGGCAGCCTACTCAGAGCATCAGCATTCCCATGGTATCTACCTGGTTTGTAAATTATTCTGTACTCATAGGCCCTGAGCCACACAGCCCAACGTTGAACTCTTGGAGAGACCATTTGTGGTACTGGCTTTTGTTCATGGAACAGAGAGATCAGAGGCTTATGGTCGGTCACGATAGTGAATGTTCTCCCGTACAAGTACTTGTGGAATCTCTGTATTCCGTATATGACAGCCAGTCCTTCCTTGTCCAGCTGGGAGTACTTTTTCTCTGCTGGCGTCAACGTTCTTGACATGAACCCGATAGGTTTCTCTGCACCATTCTCCATCCAGTGTGATCGCACTGCCCCCACACCATACGATGAGGCATCACACGATGAGATGAGATCTCTGTCTGCTGAGTTTGACTTTGCAAAAGCTTCTTCCTGTCTTTCTGATCATTTCCAGGCCACATTGATGCAGTTGATGCAGAGGAGCTAAGAGGGTAGAGAGGTTCGGGAGGAAGCGATTATAATAATTCAGTAAGCCTAGATAGGCTTATTGTAACGTTTGTCGGAGCTGGAGCTTCCACAACAGCCCTCACTTTAGCTTTGACAGTGTGTAACCCCTTGGCATCCACCTTGTGACCCAGGTACTGCACTTCATCAGCTAACAGTGTACACTTGCTCCTCTTCAGCCGGATACCAATGTCCTCCATCCTCCTCAAAACTTCACCTAAGTTTCTGAGATGTCCCTCCTTCGTGACTCCCGTGACAAGAACGTCGTCGAGGTAAACCGCTACCTTGGGTATCCCCTGTAGAATTCCCTCCATAGTTCTTTGGAAGATAGCTGGTGCAGAAGACACCCCGAAAGGTAACCATTTATAGGTAAACATCCCTCTGTGGATGTTTATGTTCAGGTACTTCTGTGAAGCTTTATCCATTAGCACTTGCTGATATGAGTGACTCATGTCCAGTTTTGTAAACTGTTGCCCTCCGGTTAACGTTGAAAGCAAATCCTCAACTTTGGGTATCGGGTACTGCTCCAGTGAGGAAACTCTATTTACAGTCAGCTTATAGTCACTGCATATCTGATTGAACCATTTGGTTTTAGTATGGGAACAACTGGTGCTGCCCACTCAGAAAACTTGACAGGTACAATTATATCCTCTTCTAAGAGTGTCAATTTCCACATCCACTTTAGGTTTCATGGCATATGGAACTGATCTTGGCCTATAGAATATGGGAGTAGCATCAGCAGCAACATTAATGGTAGCTTGGACCCCTTTTAATGTCATAGATAATAAACAGCAAGGTGTTTAGTCCCAGGGTCCTTAGCTTAGTGATGAGCTTTGAGGGCACTATGGTGTTGAACGCTGAGCTGTAGTCAATGAACAGCATTCTCACGTTGGTGTTCCTTTTGTCTAGGTGGGAAAGGACAGTGTGGAGTGCAATAGAGATTGTGTCATCTGTGGATCTGTTGGGGCGGTATGCAAATTGGAGTGGGTCTAGAGTTTCTGGGATGATGGTGTTGACGTGAGCCATTACCAGCCTTTCAAAGCACAAAATGGCTAGAGTCATGAGTGCTACAAGTTAGTAGTCATTTAGGCAGGTAACCTTTGCGTTCATGGACACAGGGACTATGGTGGACTGCTTGAAACATGTAGGTTTTACAGACTCGGTCAGAGACCGGTTGAAAATGTCAGTGAACTTGCCAGTTCGTCAGTGCATGCTCTGAGTACATGTCCTGGGAGTGCGTCTGGTCCTGCCGCCTTGTGAATGTTGACCTGTTTAAAACCTCTTATGGATAGGAGAGACGCTAGCGTCTCAACTGGCCAATTGCCAGAGGAAATGCAGAGCGCCAGATTCAAATAAAATGCTATAAAATTCAAACTTTCATTAAATCACACATGTAAGATACTCAATTAAAGCTACACTCGTTGTGAATCCAGCCAACATGTCAGATTTAAAAAATGCTTTTCGGCAAAAGCATAAGAAGCTATTATCTGAGAGCCTGCATCCATCTGCACCAGCAGTAAACAATGGAGCTAGCGTAGCAGGCGCTACACAAAACGCTGAAATAAAATATAAGATATGTGGGCCTCCCGGGTGGCGCAGTGGTTAAGGGCGCTGTACTGCAGCGCCAGCTGTGCCATCAGAGTCCCTGGGTTTGCGCCCAGGCTCTGTCGTAACCGGCCGCGACCGGGAGGTCCGTGGGGCGACGCACAATTGGCCTAGCGTCGCCCGGGTTAGGGAGGGCTTGGTCGGTAGGGGTGTCCTTGTCTCATCGCGCACCAGCGACTCCTGTGGCGGGCTGGGCGCAGTGTGCGCTAACCAAGTGCACGATGTTTCCTCCGGTGCATTGGTGCGGCTGGCTTCCGGGTTGGATGCGCGCTGTGTTAAGAAGCAGTGCGGCTTGGTTGGGTTGTGTATCGGAGGACGCATGACTTCGTTTCTCCCGAGCCCGTACGGGAGTTGTAGCGATGAGACAAGATAGTAGCTACTACAACAATTGGATACCACGAAATTGGGGAGAAAAAGGGGTAAAATTCAAAAAAAAAAAATATATATATAAGATTACATTCTTTTGTTGGCACTCCAATATGTCCCATAAACAAAATTATTTTGTTCGATTAATTCCGTCCATATATATCGAAAATGTCCATTTAAAAATCAAAATTTGTTCATTTTGATCCACAAAATATTTCAAACTACTTTTGTAATACAACGTTAGTTATTTTTAAACGTTAATAATCGATCAAATTGTAGACGGGGCAATCTGTATTCAATACAGGAACGAAACCAAAGCAGCACTGCTGTTGCGCAACTCACAAATGTGTCCACAGTTCCGAGTTGGCCTACTTCCTCAATGCACAAAGGAATAACTTCAACCATATTCCAAAGACTGGCGACATCGTGTGGAAGCGGTAGGAACTGAAAATGGATTCCTATTAAATATCCAATGGCAAAGACAATATATTCAACAGAGAGGGGGAAAAAAACAACAACATCTGAACAGTTAGTCCTCTGGGTTTTGCCTGTAACATAAGTTCTGTTATACTCACAGACATGATTCAAACAGTTTTAGAAACTTCAGGGTGTGTTCTATCCAAATCTATGAATATGCATATCTTATATTTTTATCATGAGTAGCAGGAAGTTGAAATTTGCCACGCTATTTATCCAAAAGTGAAAATTCTGCCCCCTAGCTTTAAGAGGTTTTAAATGTCTTACTCACATCGGCTACGGAGAGTGTGATGCTTGCCTCGAAGCGTGAATAGAGGTCATTTAGCTCGCCTGGTAGGTTCGTGGCACTGAGCAGCTCGTGGCTGGGCTTCCCTTTGTAGTCTGTAATAGTTTGCAAGCACTGCCACGTCCGAGCAGAGTTAGAGCTGCTGTTGTAGGATTCAATCTTAGTCCTGTATTGATGCTTTGCTTGTTTGATGGTTCGTCGGAGGGAAAAGCGGTATTTCTTATAAGTGTCCAGGTTAGAGTCCCGCTCCTTGAAAGCAGCAGATCTACCCTTTAGCTCAGTGCTGATGCTGCCTGTAATCCATGGCTTCTGGTTGGGGTATGTACATACAGTCACTGTGGGGACAGTGACTGATGTGTTATACTCCTCAATGCCATCAGATGAATCCCGGAACATGCTAGCAAAAACAGTCCTGTAGCTTAGCATCTGCGTCATCTGACCACTTCCGTATTGAGCGAGTTGCTGGTACTTCCTGCTTTAATTTTTGCTTGTAAGCAGGAATCAGGAGGATATAATTAGGGTCAAATTTACCAAGGGAGAGCTTTGTATGGGTCTGTGTGTGTAAAGGTGGTCTAGAGTTGTATTTCCTCTGATTGAACATGTTACATGCTGTTAGAAATTATGTCAAACAGATTTAAGTCCCCGGCCACTAGGAACGCTGCCTCTGGATGAAGGTTTTCTTGATTGCGTATGGCCTTAACCAGCTCATTGAAAAAGCAATTTAAAAAATTTGGAACTAAGAAATGATATAGACCTTGGTTCACTCCAGACTTGACTGCCCTTGACCAGCACAAAAACATCCTGTGGCATTCTACATTAGCATCGAATAGCCCCCGCGATATGCAACTTTTCAGGGAAGTCAGGAACCAATATACATTGGGGCAAAAAAGTATTTAGTCAGCCATCAATTGTGCAAGTTCTCCCACTTAAAAAGATGAGAGAGGCCTGTAATTTTCATCATAGGTACACTTCAACTATGACAGACAAAATGAGAAAAAAAATCCAGAAAATCACATTGTAGGATTTTTTATGAATTTATTTGCAAATTATGGTGGAAAATAAGTATTTGGTCAATAACAAAAGTTTATCTCAATACTTTGTTATATACCCTTTGTTGGCAATGACAGAGGTCAAACGTTTTCTGTAAGTCTTCACAAGGTTATCACACACTGTTGCTGGTATTTTGGCCCATTCCTCCAAGCAGATCTCCTCTAGAGCAGTGATGTTTTCGGGCTGTTGCTGGGAAACACGGACAACAACTCCCTCCAAAGATGTTCTATGGGGTTGAGATCTGGAGACTGGCTAGGCCACTCCAGGACCTTGAAATGCTTCTTACTAAGCCACTCCTTCGTTGCCCGGGTGGTGTGTTTGGGATCATTGTCATGCTGAAAGACCCAGCCACGTTTCATCTTTAATGCCCTTGCTGATGGAAGGAGGTTTTCACTCAAAATCTCAAGATACATGGCCCCATTCATTCTTTCCTTTACACGGATCAGTCGTCTAGGTCCCTTTGCAGAAAAATAGCCCCAAAGCATGATGTTTCCACACACATGCTTCACAGTAGGTATGGTTTTCTTTTTCTTTTGATGCAACTCAGCATTCTTTGTCCTCCTAACACGACGAGTTGAGTTTTTACCAAAAAGTTATATTTTGGTTTCATCTGACCATATGACATTCTCCCAATCTTCTTCTGGATCATCCAAATGCTCTCTAGCAAACTTCAGACGGGCCTGGACATGTACTGGCTTAAGCAGGGGGACACTTCTGGTACTGCAGGATTTGAGTCCCTGGCGGCATAGTGTGTTACTGATGGTAGGCTTTGTTACTTTGGTCCCAGCTCTCTGCAGGTCATTCACTAGGTCCCCCCGTGTGGTTCTGGGATTTTTGCTCACCGTTCTTGAGATAATTTTGACCCCACGGGGTGAGATCTTGCGTGGAGCCCCAGATCGAGGGAGATTATCAGTGGTCTTGTATGTCTTCCATTTCCTAATAATTGCTCCCACAGTTGATTTCTTCAAACCAAGCTGCTTACCTATTGCAGATTCAGTCTTCCCACCCTCGTGCAGGTCTACAATTTTGTTTCTGGTGTCCTTTGACAGCTCTTTGGTCTTGGCCATAGTGGAGTTTGGAGTGTGACTGTTTGAGGTTGTGGACAAGTGTCTTTTATACTGATAACAAGTTCAAACAGGTGCCATTAATACAGGTAACGAGTGGAACACAGAGGAGCCTCTTAAAGAAGAAGTTACAGGTCTGTGAGAGCCAGAAATCTAGCTTGTTTGTAGGTGACCAAATACTTATTTTCCACCATAATTTGCAAATTAATTAATTAAAAATCCTACAATATGATTTTCTGGATTTTTTTTTCTCAATTTTGTCTGTCATAGTTACAGGCCTATCTCATCTTTTTAAGTGGGAGAACTTGCACAATTGGTGGCTGACTAAATACTTTTTTGCCCCACTGTGCTCAGTCAGTTAGGAAAGCTAAGGCTAGTTTTTCAAACAGACATTTGCTTCCTGTAGGACTAATTCCAAAACGTTTTGGGACATGGTAAAGTCCATGGAGCTGCCCACTGCATTGAGGATAGGAAACACTGTCACCACCGATAAATATACAATAATCGATCATTTCAATAAGCATTTTTCCTTGCCTGGCCATGCTTTCCACCTGGCTTCCCCTATCCTGGCCAACATCCCAGCACTTCCTGCAGCAACTTGCTTTTCTCCAACTGCTTTTAAATGCTAGTAAAACTAAGTGCATTGTCATGTCTCTGGCTAAGCCGGATTAAGTGATATGACATGCTATTCTATAAAATAATTTCCCTGTAATTAATATTACCTGATTAAGCTAATCAGGTAAATGTAATTATCTAGAAAGTCAGGGCACCACAAAATAACGTTTATAGAGCTGTTATCTTCCGAATAAACTCTTAAGGACCTGGTAATCTTTTACCTCAATAGCAGTCCATATTTAATCGTCACCTTATTTAGTCGCATCTGAAAGTTGTAAATTCTTGGTTATCCTCATGAACCCTGGCTAACAAGTTGAATCAGCAATACAAAATTTGGTTTAATTATTTATTTACGAAATACCTAAATAATCACACAGAATTACATCTACACTGAATGGATCATACATTGATTACAAATGATTTCATAAAGGAAAACGTCCCTAGCGGACGGAACAGATATGACGACGGCTGGTTACACAAAGAAAGGGGGTTGGGTTTTGAATGAAAGAGTGGGAAGACAGAGTAACAAAGGGAGAAGCTATGCTATCGTAAATACAGTACCTTATGCATTCTAAATTACCGACCATTTGAAAAAGGAAAATGCAATAAATATTTACTCTGAGCTGCACTTCGATCCGTTGGTCGTAAATGGAAGGCTGGGTTGTCCTTTGAAGAATGTCTGGTGGTAGAACGTATTCTTGGTAGTACCGTCGTTGTGTGGCAGAACAGATTCTCTGTCCGTCCTCTCCTAGCCCACGTCTACAGTTGTTGCTCTAACACAACGGCTAGGAGGTATCACTTCTTTAGTGAATAAGAGTTCAAAGTTTTACCAAGTTGCCATACTTTTAAGCTTGTGCTATATTCTGGCTGGTATAGTTGAAATTCATCCTTTCGGCGTGTCGATCGTCACCTTCTCATTGAAATTCAATGCTAATTTTGTTAGGTTCTTGCTGAGGTTGGCTTAGTTCTGTCAGTGGTCTTTGTCCTTTCAACGTGGGGACCTCAAGTCCTCACGTCTTTGGAACAGGAAGTTGAATTTTTGTCAACGGTTTTATATAGTGTTGAAAGAAGGGCGTGTTTCATAGTTTACAACCCATGTCTGTTCACTTGGGCGGGGCCTCTGAGTGAGCAGAGTTTCTCTATGACAAACCATTCTCTCATTTAAGAAGCTAAAATTACATTTAATCTTTTCATATAATCATATTTAAACATTTAAATTGCACAACAATTCCATGTGAATCTGATAACTAGAATGTGTAGATTTTCCAAGATACATTTTATGTCGTCCTATCATCAGTAATCATGTCTCAGATGCCAACTGATCTGACATCATATTCATTAAGTACCAACGCATATTTTCAACTGGTTGGATTACCAAAATATGATTCCGTTTCCCACCTTTTGATGATCCCAGAATCTCTAGGGCTTTTCAAGAGTCAACTCTATAGAGTAGAGAGAGAGAAACGGGGGGGAAGGTATATTGCTCAGATAGCTGATGTGAGGGAGTTAGTGAGGGAGATACAAGTCTCCAACTTCAGCAATTTTTGCAATTCGTTCCAGTCATTGGCAGCAGAGAACTGGAAGGAAAGGCGGCCAAAGCAGGTGTTGGCTTTGGGGATGACCAGTGAGATATACCTGCTGGAGCACGTGCTATGGGTGGGTGTTGTTATGGTGACCAGTGAGCTGAGATAAGGTGGAGCTTTACCTAGCAGAGTCTTATAGATGACCTGGAGCCAGTGGGTCTGGTGACGAATATGTAGCGAGGGCCAGCTGACGAGAACATACAGGTCGCAGTGGTGGGTGGTATATGGGGCTTTGGTGACAAAACGGATGGCACTGTGATAGACTACATCCAGTTTGCTGAGTAGAGTGTTGGAGGCTATTTTGTAAATAACATCACCAAAGTCGAGGATTGGTAGGATAGTCAGTTTTACGAGGGTATGTTTTGCAGCGTGAGTGAAGGAGGCTTTGTTGCGAAATAGGAAGCCGATTCTAGATTTATTTTGGGATTGGAGATGTTTAATATGAGTCTGGAAGGAGAGTTTACAGTCTAACCAGACACCTAGGTGTTTGTAGTTGTCCACATATTCTAAGTCAGAACCGTTCAGAGTAGTGATGCTGGACAGGTGGGCGGGTGCGGGCATCGTTCAGCCATGACTCGGTGAAATATAAGATATTACAGTTTTTAATGTCCCGTTTGTAGGATTGGTTTGGAGCCCGTAAAATGGCTGCCACCCACTCCGGCAGCATTGCAGATCTTATGTTATATTTGAATTTCCCCCCCTGACTGAATTTGTTATTTAGGACTTATTTTGAATTATTCTATCCAGACTCTCATCATGTACAGTATATCTTAACGTCAATCATAATGGATCACATTCATTGGACATTCGGGTTTATCTAGAGACTTTTCTTTCTCGTATGTTGTGTGGTTGCTGTGATGTTCACACACAACCCTCCCAGGCGGGAGGAGGGGGACTCAATCGGGGTCTCAACTTAATGTTGAGAGTTGGCATGATAGAATACACAAGGTGTGCATCTATAGTTTTTCTGTTGTTTTGACAGTCACTAACAGTCTATTAACACTGTTTAGGTTGGTAAATTAGTCTCGCCAGTTATCTAAACTTGTAGTAATCATGGCTGAATACCGACCAGGCACACAGGGCACATAACCAGGGGCCCTGACCTCCAGGGGGTCCCCATTGATTTTGTTAGTTACTCTCACTCAGATATCATTAACATAGCAGAAGTCATGGCAAAATGTGTTGTAATGGCTTTAAAACTGCAATCATTTCATTCCACACCATGGAGAAATGGGTAGATTTGCAGGAAATTATCTTTAAAACAGGGGGGACCAAATCTCGCTTATGGCCTCTAAAAGGCTAAAACCAGCCCTGCTCTCAGGTCTTCACCTCTCCTCCACTGATAGAGAGAGGAGAGAGAGCGAGAGAGCGAGAGAGCGATAGATACTTATCACAGTGGGAGGCAGTTCCTTGTTGAGAAATATCCCAAAACAGCTTCATGTGTTAGCTGCAGAGTTAGAGCATTGTCCTTAGCTAGCTAGATATGTTGTGCTAGCTAGTGAATATGTTAACGCTATGTGCTAGCACTGGCAGTATGGGATTATGGAGAGTGAATTAAAATCTTTCTTCGTCATCTTGCTAGGTAGTTATGTAGCTGTGGCCATCTGGCTAGTATCAACAAGAGCTTTCTACAAAATAGCAGCTTTAGTGCAGTTAGCATGGATTCCAGACCATGAACAACACTCACGGATATGCACTGCCAAACAACGCTACTGCCACCTTCTGGTTTGGAGTATTTTAACAAGGCTGAGTGGCTGACGACTTTCAAGGTCTTTGCTGTGTGAACACAAAATAGATTGACTGCCGAAACTCTGGTCAGAGGTGCTAAGTACTGTCAGCAGGCAAATGTTGGACAATCCTACCGCTGTGTCTGAGCTTTTAGAGAGAAAAGAGCCTCTCCATGGACTCTCCCACTAGCCAGCTGATGAAAGGAAAGAGGGAAGAAAGGAGAGATGAGGGGGTTTAATTTGGCTTTCACTGACTTGCTAATGTGGTTGTGGGGGCAGCAGCATGCACCGCTCCTGGCTGGCTGGCTGAGGCCTCACTTGGACACCAGATGGGAGGCAGGGCTAGTCCTGCTGGGCCTCTAAGAGGAGGAGAGGGGGAACATAGAGAAAGGGTAGCAGGGGGTTATGGAGGTGTTGGGTTTGAAATGTTAAAGTGGCCACGGGCCTTGCCCGGGGCTGAAGGGCTGAAGGTTGGGGATGTGTCTGGACCATGGAAAGGATGACTGTAATATTGTGTCCCTCAATCACTATAAGCTGTTTAGCAGTTCTGTATGGCTGTATAGTATAAGCCCTAGGTTCTGTATAGATATATAGTGTATGCCCTAGGGGTGTTGCAATGCAAAGGAGGGCTCCTGACATTTTGTGGAGAGGTATTAAAAGGAGAGGTGTGGCTCAGATGCAGCAATGGAACAGATCGGGTGGGGAAGGGTGGGGGTGTTGTTGAGAAATATCCAAATTGATGGTCACGCAAATTAAAGTTTTAAACGTGTGCTGACTGAGGTTATAATTATACTCTGATTCCTGTTGAAAAAGAGGCAATCTGTGGGCAAGATGGATGTACCAATCCCAAATTTCCCTTTTAATCTTTCTTCATTAGATTGAACTGCTGAAACGAAGTCATTTTGAAGTAGTGATCATAATGATCATTAAGTATTTGTATTTGTATTAATTATGGATTATAGTAGTAGTAGTAGTAGTAGTAGTAGGTGTATTGTAGTAGTATTTGTATTAATTATGGATTATAGTAGTAGTAGTAGTAGTAGTAGGTGTATTGTAGTAGTATTTGTATTAATTATGGATTATAGTAGTAGTAGTAGTAGTAGTAGTAGGTGTATTGTAGTAGTATTTGTATTAATTATGGATTATAGTAGTAGTAGTAGTAGTAGTAGGTGTATTGTAGTAGTATTTGTATTTATTATGGATTATAGTAGTAGTAGTAGTAGTAGTAGGTGTATTGTAGTAGTATTTGTATTAATTATGGATTATAGTAGTAGTAGTAGTAGTAGTAGTAGTAGGTGTATTGTAGTAGTATTTGTATTTATTATGGATCCCTATTAGCTACTGCCAGGGGTCCAGCAAAATGAAGGTAGTTATACAATTTTAAAAACATTACAATACCTTCACAACAGTGTGTGCCCTTAGGCCCCTACTCTACTACCACATATCTACAACACAAAATCCATGTGTACTTGTGTGTATACTGCGTATGTAATAATTTATGTGTGTATGCATGTGTCCGTGCCTATGTTTGTGTTGCTTCACATTCCCCGCTGTTCCATAAGGTGTATTTTTATCTGTTTTTTTTTATCTAATTTTACTGCTTGCATGAGTTACTTGATGTGGAATAGAGTTCCATGCAGTCATGGCTATATGTAGTGTTGTGCACCTCCCATAGTCTGTTCTGGACTTGGGGACTCTGAAGAGACCTCTGGACCTCTGGATCTCTATCCACATCGACGGGACAATAGTGGAGAGGGTAGTAAGTTTTAAGTTCCTCGGCGTACACATCACGGACAAACTGAATTGGTCCACCCACAGAGACAGCATGGCGAAGAAGGCGCAGCAGCGCTGAAGAAATTTGGCTTGTCACCAAAAGCACTCACAGACTTTTACAGATGCACAATCGAGAGCATCCTGTCGGGCTGTATCACCGCCTGGTACGGCAACTGCTCCGCCCACAACCATAAGGCTCTCCAGAGGGTAGTGAGGTCTGCACAACGCATCACCGGGGGCAAACTACATCACCGGGGGCAAACCACTTCAAGCCAGGAGAGATTGACATGCGTATTATTAATGTTAGCTCTCTGTGTACATCCAAGGGCCAGACGTGCTGCCCTGTTCTGAGATAATTGCAATTTTCCTAAGTCCCTCTTTGAGGCACCTGACCACATGATTGAACAGTGGTGCAGGTGCGACAAAACTAGGTCCTGTAGGCCCTGCCTTGTTGATAGTGCTGTTAAAAAGGCAGAGCAGCGCTTTATTATGGACAGACTTCTCCCCATCTAAGATACTGTATCAATATGTTTTGACTGGGTTGACAGTTTACAACCCAGGGTTACTCCAAGCAGTTTAATAATCTCAACTTGCTCAATTTCCAGATAATTTATTTTAATATTTAGTTGAGTTTTAGGGTTTAGTGAAGGATTTGTCCAAAATACAACGCTTTTTGTTTTTTTTGTTTTTATATTTAGGACTAACTTATTCCCTGCCACCCATTCTGAAACTAACTGCAGATCTTTGTTAAGTGTTGCAATTATTTCTGTTGGTGTAGTAGCTGATAGTGTTGAGTCATCTGCATACATAGGCACACTGGCTTTACTCAAAGCCAGTGGCATGTCGTTAGTAAAGATTGAAGTAAGTAAGGGGCCTAGACAGCTGCCCTGGTGAATTCTTGAATCTACCTGGATTATGTTGGAGAAGCTTCCATTAAAATACACACTCCGGCAAACCATTTCTTTAGGACAATTAAAAATGGTCTAAAATGTAGCAGTATGTAGGGAATGAGACACTATCAATGTGATAAAATATAATCACCCAAATCCTTGCTGTGCATATCAGTAGATGTTTTGTTAGATTACTCCACAATATAGCAGGGGGTGTAAAGCCATAACACATATGTTTTTCCAGCAGCAGATAATTGATAATGTCAAAAGCCGCAAGGAAGTCTAACAAAACATCCCCCTCAATTTTTTGTCATCAATTTCTCTCCGCCAATAATCAGTAATTTTTCTAAGTGCTGTGCTTGTTGAATGTTCTTCCCTATAAGCGAGCTGAATATTTGTTGTCAGTTTGTTTACTGTAAAATAGCATTGTATCTGGTCAAACACCATTTTTTTCCAAAACTTTACTTAGGGTTGGTTAACAGGCTGATTGGTCAGCTATTTGAGTCAGTAAAGGGGACTTTACTATTCTTAGGTAGCGGAATTAATTTTGCTTCCCTCCATACTTGAGGGCACACACTTTCTAGTAGGCTTACATTGAAGATATGGCAAATAAGAGAGGTAATCTCTATTATCATCAGTCATTTTCCATCGAAGTTGTCAGACTCCAGTGGTTTGTCTTAGTTGATAGACCACAATCATTTTTTCACTTCTTCCACACTCACTTTACGGAATTCAAAATTACAATGCTTGCCTTTCATAATTTAGTCAGATATACTTGGATGTGTAGTGCCAGCGTTTGTTGCTGGCATGTCATGCTTAAGTTTGCTACTCTTGCCAATGAATAAATAATTAAAGTAGTTGCCAATATCTTTGGGTTTTGTGATGAATAAGCGATCTGATCCAAAATGCCATTCAAAGCTTTTTGCTATCATTCTTTGTCATTTATCTCTGTTTCCTAGTGTAGTTCTGTAATCTTTTTATTCAGTTTAGTCACATGATTTATCAATTTGCCATTCAGTTGTGCAGCCTGACTTATTTGCCTTTCCTTTTGCCTCATCCCTCTCAACCATACAATTTTTCAATTCCTCATCAATCCACAGGGATTTAACAGCTTTTACAGTCATGTTCTTAATGGGTGCATGCTTATTAGTAACTGAGATAAGCAATTTCATAAATGTGTCAAGGCAGTGTCTGGTTGCTCTTCATTACACACCACGGATCAACAAATATTATTTACATCAACAACATAGGAATCACTACAAAACATATTGTACAACCTCTGTATTAGACCCAGCCTGTGGAACTTTGGTTTTCCTAGATATGGCTACTATATTGTGATCACTATATCCGATGGATTTGGATACTGCTTTAAAGCAAATTTCAGCAGCATTAGTAAAGATGTGATCAATACATGTTGATTATTTAATTGCTGTGGTGTTCGTAACTACCCTGGAAGGTTGACAAATAACCTAAACCAGGTTGCAGGCAGTTACAGTTTGAAGCTTTCTCTTGAGTGGGCAGCCTGATGAAAGCCAGTCAATATTTAAATCGGCCAGAAAATATACCTCTCTGTTGACATCACATACATTATCAAGTATTTCACACATGTTATCCAGATATTGAATGTTAGCACTTAGTGGTCTATAGCAGCTTCCCACCAGCATGGGCTTTAGGTGAGGCAGAAGAACCAGTATTAACCATGTTACTTCAACAGTATTTACCATGAGATCCTCTCTAAGCATTAAAATAATGTGGTCCTGAATAAAAACAGCCACACCTCCACCTTTGGCATTTCTGTATTTCTTATAGCTCTTATAACCATGTATTGATACCACTATTTCATCAAAGGTATTATCTAAGTGAGTTTCAGAGATTGTCAGAATATGAATGTCATCTTTTACCAGCAAATTATTAATTTTATGAACCTAGTTTCTTAAGCTGAATATGTAAACGTGGGCTATTTTTAGCACTTTTCTGGAATGCTTGATTGATTTTATTGCTTTTACTGGGAAGCTTAGCAGAGGTAGACATGTGCATTTTATTTATGTTAGTGCAGGGTGAGCTGCACACAGTGGACTTCCTACTAGAGCACACCGCCTCAGACGGAAGCCAATCCTCAGTAAAAGGCACATGGCAGCCCGCTTGGCGTTTGCCAAAAAGCTCCTAAAGACTCTCAAACATTTGTATTTTTATTTTTTCACCTTTATTTAACCAGGTAGGCTAGTTGACAACAAGTTTTAATTTACAACTGCGACCTAGCCAAGATAAAGCAAAGCAGTGCGACACGAACAACAACACAGAGTTACACATGGAATTAACAAACATACAGTCACTAACACAATAGAGAAAAAGTATATATATAGTGTGTGCAAATGAAGTAAGATAAGGGAGGTAGGCAATAAATAGGCCATAGTGGTGAAATAATTACAATTTAGCAATTAAACACTGGAGTGATAGATGTGCAAAAGATGAATGTTTAAGTAGAGATACTGGGGTGCAAAGGAGCAAAAAAAACAAAAAAACAGTATGGGGATGAGGTAGTTGGATGGGCTATTTACAGATGGGCTATGTACAGGTGCAGTGATCTGTGAGCTGCTCTGGTAGCTGGTGCTTAAAGTTAACCTCTTGCTCCTACTTGAGATGCAGACGTCTCAAGTAGGCACCTGGAAATGCAAATGCGCTACGCTAAATGCTAAATGTACTTGTTAAAACTCAAACGTATATTAAAATATACATGTAGGGTATTGAATTAAAGCTACACTCGTTGTGAATCTAGCCACCAAGTCAGATTTTTAAAATGCTTTTCGGCGAAAGCATGAGAAGCTATTATCTGATAGCATGCAACACCCCAATATACCTGAAGGGGACGTAAACAAAAGAATTAGCGTAGCCGGCGCTACACAAAAACGCAGAAATAAAATCTAAAACATTAATTACCTTTGATGATATTCTTTGTTGGCACTCCTATATGTCCCATAAACATCACAAATTTGTATTTTTCCCGATTAAATCCGTCCATGTATGCCCAAAATATCCATTTGTATAGCCTGTCTAGTTCAGGAAAAAAGCTCTCTTCCAACGCAACGTCATTTTTAAAAATTATATAAGTTGCCTATATTCTTTGACAAAACACTTCAACCTACTTTTGTAACCCAACTTTAGGTATTTGTAAACGTTAATAAGCGATCAAATTGATCACTGGGCGATCTGTATTCAATAGCAGCTACTCAAGAAAACAATGTCCATTTTTCAATCTTCCAAAATCGTTTGTTGTAGGCTGGATGGAATGACGGATCTATTGGTAATGTCTCAAAGGATTTTTGTCAATGAAAATGACGTTTTTGGCGACATCGTGTGGAAGCTGTAGGAATTGCATCCGTGTCCATATTAAATTTGGTGTCCTTTAAACAATACATGAAAGTGGCGCATGGATACTTTTTTCAGCTTTCAGTGACCAGTTTTTCTTGCGCTTTTCGATGAAACACACGCTCTGTTATAGTCACAGCCGTGATTTAACCAGTTTTAGAAACTTCAGAGTGTTTTCTATCCACACATACTAATCATATGCATATACTATATTCCTGGCATGAGTAGCAGGACGCTGAAATGTTGCGCGATTTTTAACAGAATGTTCGAAAAAGGAGGGGGTAGGATGAAGAGGTTTTAATGAGGGAGATAAGGGTCTCCAGCTTCAGTGATTTTTGCAATTCGTTACAGTCATTGGCAGCAGAGAACTGGAAGGAAAGGCGGCCAAAGCAGGAATTGGCTTTGAGGGTGACCAGTGAAATATACCTGCTGGACTGCGTGCTACGGTCGGGTGCTGCTATGGTGACCAGTGTTATATGTTTTGTTTGGTCAGGGTGTGATCTGAGTGGGCATTCTATGTTGTATGTCTAGTTTGTCTGTTTCTGTGTTTGGCCTGATATTGTTCTCAATCAGAGGCAGGTGTTAGTCATTGTGTCCGATTGGGAACCATATTTAGGTAGCCTGTTTTGTCATTGTGGGTTGTGGGTGATTGTCTATGTTATGTTGCTTGTTAGCACAGTGTTTGATTAGCGTCATGGTTGTCACTTTGTTGTTTTGTAGTGTTCAGTGTTTTCCATTAAAATGACAAACACTTACTACGCCGCATCTTGGTCCTCCTCTCTATCTCCAGATGACATCCGTGACACGGGGCTTTACCTAGCAAAGACTTATAGATGACCTGGAGCCAGTGGGTTTGGCGACGAATATGTAGCGAGGGCCAGTCAACGAGAGCATACAGGTCGCAGTGGTGGGTAGTATATGGGGCTTTGGTGATCAAACGGATGGCAATGTGACAGACTGAATCCAATTTGCTGAGTAGAGTGTTGGAGGCTATTTTATAAATGACATCGCCGAAGTCAAGGATCGATAGGATAGTCAGTTTTACCAGGGTTATGTTTGGCAGCATGAGTGAAGGATGCTTTGTTGCAAAATAGGAAGCCGGTTCTCAATTTAATTTTGGATTGAAGATGCTCAGTGTGAGACTAGAAGGAGAGTTTACAGTCTAACCAGACACCTAGGTATTTGTAGTTGTCCACATATTCTAGGTCAGAATCGTCCAGAGTAGTGATGCTGGACGGGCGGGCAGGTGCGTGCAGCGATCGGTTGAAGCGAATGCATTTAGTTTTACTTGCATTTAAAGAGCAGTTGGAGGCCACGGAAGGAGAGTTGTGTGGCATTGAAGCTCGTCTGGAGGTTTGTTAACACAGTGTCCAAAGAAGGGCCAGAAGTATTCAAAATGGTTTCATCTGCATAAAGGTGGATCAGAGAATCACCAGCAGCAAGAGCGACATCATTGATGTATACAGAGAAAAGAGTTGGCCCGAGAATTAGACCTTGTTGAACCCCCATAGAGACTGCCAGAGGTCCGGACAACAGGCCCTCCGATTTGACACACTGAACTCTACCAGAGAAGTAGTTGGTGAACCAGGTGAGGCAGTCATTTGAGAAACCAATGTTTTTGAGTCTGCCGATAAGAATGTGGTGATTGACAGTGTCGAAATCTTTGGCCAGGTCGATGAATAAAGCTGCATAGTATTGTCTCTTATCGATGGTGGTTATGATATAATTTTGGACCTTGAGGGTGGCTGAGGTGCACCAGCTCGGGAACCAGATTGCAAAGCAGAGAAGGTACGGTGGGATTCGAAATGGTCAGTGATCTGTTTGTTAACTTGGCTTTCGGAGACCTTAGAAAGGCAGGGTAGGATAGATATAGGTCTGTAGCAGTTTGGGTCTAGAGTGCCTCCCCTTTTGGAGAGGGGGATGACCGTGGCAGCTTTCCAATCTTTGGGGATCTCAGACAACGACGAGACGGCCTACAGGGAGGAGGTGAGGGCCCTCGGAGTGTGGTGTCAGGAAAATAACCTGACATTCAATGTCAACAAAACAAAGGAGATGATCGTGGTTTTCAGGAAACAGCAGAGGGAGCAGCCCCCTATCCACATCGACGGGACAGTAGTGTAGAAGGTGGAAAGTTTTAAGTTCCTCGGCGTACACATCACGGACATACTGAAATGGTCCACCCACACAGACAGCATGGTGAAGAAGGCGCAGCAGCGCCTCTTCAACCTCAGGAGGCTGAAGAAATTTGGCTTGTCACCAAAAGCACTCAGAAACATTTACAGATTCACAATCGAGAGCATCCTGTCGGGCTGTATCGCTGCCTGGTACAGCAACTGCTCCGCCCACAACCGTAAGGCTCTACAGAGGGTAGTGAGGTCTGCACAACGCATCACCGGGGGCAAACTACCTGCCCTCCAGGACACCTACACCAACCAATGTCACAGGAAGGCCATATACATATCATCAAGGACAACAACTACCCGAGCCACTGCCTGTTCACCCCGTTTATCATCCAGAAGGCGAGGTCAGTACAGGTGCATCAAAGCGGGGACATCAGACTGTTAAATAACCATCACTAACATTGAGTGGCTGCTGCCAACATACTGACTCATCTCTAACCACTTTTATAATGGAAAAATTGATGTAATAAATGTATCACAAGCCACTTTAAACAATGGCACTGTATTTAATGTTTACATACCCTACATTACTCATCTCATATGTATATACTGTACTCTATACCATCTACTGCATCTTGCCTATGCCGTTCGGCCATCGCTCATTCATATATTTTTATGTACATATTCTCATTCATTCCTATACACTTGTGTGGACAGGTAGTTGTTGTGAAATTGTTAGGTTAGTTTACTTGTTAGATATTACTGCATGGTCGGAACTAGAAGCACAAGCATTTCACTACAGTCGCATTAACTTCATATGGCTGCAGGGGCAGTATTGAGTAGCTTGGATGAAATGGTGCCCAATGTAAACGGCCAGCTCCTCAGTCTCAGTTGCTAATATATGCATATTATTACTAGTATTGGGTAGAAAACACTCTAAAGTTTCCAAAACTGTCAAAATATTGTCTATGAGTATAACAGAATTGATATTGCAGGCGAAACCCTGAGGAAAATCAAAACAGGAAGTGGCTTCTATTTTGAAAACTCCATGTTCCATAGACTCCCTTTGCTGGCTTTAAAGGGATATGAACCAGATTCCTTTTCCTATTGCTTCCTCAAGGTGTCAACAGTCTTCAGACATAGTTTCATGCTTTTATTTTGAAAAATGAGCCAGAACGATAACATCGCGTCAAGTGGTCACATGAGTTTTGCTCGCGCAACAGAGTTTGGATAGGTATTGCTTTTCCCTCTCCTACTGTGAAAGACATTTGCGGTTGATATATTATCGATTCTATATTTTTAAAACAACCTGAGGATTGATTATAAAAAACGTTTGACATGTTTCTGTGGACATTATGGAATCTATTTGGAATTTTCGTCTGCGTTGTCTCTTTCTGGATATAAAAATAATCTTTATGGAACAAAAGGAACATTTTTTGTTTTAACTGGGAGTCTCGTAAGTGAAAATATCCGAAGATCATCAAAGGTAAACAATTAATTTGATTGCTTTTCTGATTTTCGTGACCAAGCTTCCTGATGCTAAGTGTTTTATCATTCGATCGATAAATTTACACAAAACGCTTGGATTGCTTTCGCTGTAAAGCATAATTTCAAAATCTGACACGACAGGTGGATTAACAAAAGGCTAAACTATGTTTTCCTATATTGCACTTGTGATTTCATGAATATAAATATTTGTAGTAATATTTATTGAATGTAGCGCTATGCTATTCAGCGGTTGTTGATGACACATATCCTGATAGTGGGATTGCATCTGCTAACCATGTTTATGTGACAAATAACATTTGATTTGATTTGAAGTGGCAACAGTGAGAGACTTCTTTCTAGAAAGGTGGATTTTTAAAAGTAGAAGCTCAAATTGTTTGGGCACAGACCTGAATAGTAAGACAGAACTCTGCAGGCTATCTCCGCCCTTTTTGGCAGTTCTATCTTGACGGAAAATGTTATAGTTAGGGATGGACATTTCAGGGTTTTCTGTGGCCTTCCTAAGCCAGGATTCAGACACAGCTAGGACATCCGGGTTGGCAGAGTGTGCTAAAGCAGTGAATAAAACAAACTTAGGGAGGAGGCTTCTAATGTTAACATGCATGAAACCAAGGCTTTTACAGTTACAGAAGTCAACAAATGAGAGGTCCTGGGGAATGGGAGTGGAGCTAGGCACTGCAGGGCCTGAATTAACCTCTACATCACCAGAGATGCAGAGGAAGAGTAGGATAAGGGTACGGCAAAGAGCTATAAGAACTGGTTGTCTAGCATGTTCGGGACAGAGAGTAAAAGGAGCAGGTTTCTGGGCGCGGTAGAATAGATTCAATGCATAATGTACAGACAAAGGTATGGTAGGATGTGAATACATCTGAGGTAAACCTAGGCATTCAGTAACAATGAGAGAGGTCTTGTCTCTAGAGACATCAATTATACCTGGTGAGGTCACCGCATGTGTGTGGGGGGGGGGGGGGGGGACAAGAGGGTTAGCTGAGGCATATTGAGCAGGGCTGGAGTGAAATAAGACGATAATCCCTAACCAAAACAGCTAAGGACAAGGCACATTGACATTAGGGAGAAGCATGCATAGAGTGATCATAGGGTCCAATGAGTAGCTGGACGGGCTGGAGACACGGCGATTCAAACAGTTAGTGGGCCGGGGTTAGCAGGCTAGCAGAAGGGCCTTAGAGGGACGTTGCGACGGAAGAAGTCTGTTGTTGTAGCCCCCTCATGCGGTTTCGTTGGCAGACCAGTCGTGATGGATCAGCAGGTGTCCGTGTAGTAAAAGGGTCCAGGCCAATTGGCAAAATTAGAATAGTAGCCCAAGAAATTGACTAATGGACCACTACAGCTAACAGTCCGGTATGCTCTAGATAGCTAGCTGGCCGCGGCTAGTAGGCTAGCAGATGGGCATTCAGGGAACGTCACGACGAAGGAGCCAGTTTAAAAAAAAAACTTGGCGGATTACGTCGGTAGTCTAGTCGTGATGGATCGGCGGGGCTCCGTATCGGCAAAAAAAGGGATCCAGGCCAATTGGTATTGTGGCCCAAGGAGTGGCTGATGGTCCTCTTCAGCTAGCCGGGAGATGGGCCTAGCATAGGCTAGCTCAGGGCTAATTGGTGCTTGCTTCGGGACAGGGACGTTAGCCAGGAGAAGCCAATCGGATAGCAGCTAGCTAGCTGCGGGGATCCAGGTAAAGAGGTTCAGAGCTTGCGGTAGGAATCCGGTGATTTGGAGAAAAAGGAGTCCGATAAGCTCTGGGTTGAAACACACTGTACAGACTAGCAGGAGTTGTCCTGGCTAAAGGTTAACTGATGACCGCTAGCAGTGGCTAGCTGACTACTGGCTAGTAGTTATTTAGCTGGCCAGCTCCTGTTGGGGGTTCCGGTTCTGAGGTAAGGAAAATAGCAGGTCCATACCACATTGGGTGAGGCGGGTTGCAGGAGAGTATATTGACTTTGGGGTTAAGAAAAATATATGCGAAGAAAATATATATAAAAAGATACTGTAACGGTTCTCTTGGGGACTGTAACGGTTCTCTTGGGGTGAAGTAGAGGCGGACCAAAATGCGGCGTGGTGGTTATTCATGTTTTTAATAAAGACGACGATACATGAACAGACTAAACAAAACAAGAAAAGTGAAAACATAAACAATCCTATCTGGTGCAAACACAGAGACAGGAACAATCACCCACAAACACACAGTGAAACCCAGGCTACCTAAATATGGTTCCCAATCAGAGACAATGACTAACACCTGCCTCTGATTGAGAACCATATCAGGCCAGACATAGAAATAGACAAACAAGACATCCAACATAGAATGCCCACTCAGATCACACCCTGACCAACCAAAACATAGATATGACTATGGTCAGGGTGTGACAGGGACACGACAAGACGAAGACAAAATACGTCTGATTGCTACACCATCTTGGATCTATCATCCATCTTGAGAAACAATGAGAAACAAGATTCTCTGGTCTGATGAAACCAAGATTGAACTCTTTGAATGCCAAGCGTCACATCTGGAGGAAACCTGGCACCATCCCTACGGTGAAGCATGGTGGTGGCAGCATCATGCTGTGGGGATGTTTTTCAGTGGCAGGGACTGGGAGACTGGTCAGGATCGAGGCAAATATGAACGGAGCAAAGTACAGAAAGATCCTTGATGAAAACCTGCTCCATAGCTCTCAGGACCTTAGACTGGGGCAAAGTTTCACCTTCCAACAGGACAACGATCCTAAGCACACAGCCAAGACAATGCAGGAAAAGCTTTGGGACAAGTCTCTGAATGGGAGTGGCCCAGCCAGAACCCAGACTTAAACCTGATCGAACAACACTGTAGAGACCTTTAGATAGCTGTGCAACAATGCTCCCAGTCCAACCTGACAGAGCTTAAAAGGATCTGCAGAGAAGAATGGGAGAAACTCCCCAAATACAGGTATGCCAAGCATGTAGCGTCATAACCAAAAAGACTCAAGGCTGTAATCGCTGCCAAAGGTGCTTCAACAAAGTACTGAGTAAAGGGTCTGAATACTTGTGTTAATGTGGTATTTCAGTTTTTTTTTCTTCAGTTCCACATTAAAAAAAAACTGCTTTTGCTTTGTCATTATTGGGTATTGTGTATAAATCTACGAAAAAAATACATTTTAGAAATCTATTTTAGAATAATGCTGAAATGTAACAAAATGTGGAAAAAGTCAAAGGTCTGAATTTCTGAAGACACTACGTTTGCTGAAGCATTATGACAACTCAACAACTCAACAACACAATGGTAGGGATTGAATGAGCTGGGATGGGGTCATTGATAAGTCATTGTCTCAACCACTCTCCTATTTAGTTTTTTCCCTTAAAGTTAGACTCAGAACAAAGGACGGCTTACTACTTACAACATTAAACAACAAAAACCAATAGTGTCATATTGTTTAGTTTACCTTTAATATGTGACTCAGGCATACAATGTATTTCCCTATGGCAGCCTATAGTTCTGTCGAAATGGGTGTCCGCCTGCCCTAGCCCAATCAAACTCCACCAAATAAGATTGTGTCTGTACACATTTAACATTTCATTAAGGGTAATAGCACTAAGCACACTGTCTGTGTGACAAAGGGCACTGTATTCCTCTGCACTACTTCACTGTCTAGATAGTAGCACTCCAGATACATCCTATTAACCCATACATCTCAGATTATTAATCTGTCTTTATAATACATTTATTGTGCACTTTTTGGCACTACCCTCTGCCTGTAAGCAGTTGTAAATGAGGTGTTGGGGAGTTCATTGTCTCTAGGGAGTCCAGTGTGAATGTGAATGTCTGGGTAGAGTCTAGTGAATGTGTGGGTAGAGTCCTGTGTTTGTGTACATGTGTGGGTAGTGTCCAGTGTGTGTGAATGTGTAGGTAGAGTCCAGTGTGTGTAAATGTGTGGGTAGAGTCCAGTGTGTGTAAATGTGTAGGTAGAGTCCAGTGTGTGTAAATGTGTGGGTAGAGTCCAGTGTGTGTGTGTGGGGAGTGTCCAGTGTGTGTTTGAATGTGAGGGTAGAGTCCAGTGTGTGTGTGAATGTGTGGGTGGAGTCCAGTGCGTGTGGGTAGAGTCCAGTGTGTGTGTGGTAGTGTCCAGTGTGTGTGTGAATGTGTGGGTAGAGTCCAGTTTGTGTGAATGTGAGGGTAGAGTCCAGGGAGTGTGTGAATGTCTGGGTAGAGTCCAGTGAGTGTGTTAATGTGTGGGTAGAGACCAGTGTGTGTGTGTGAATGTGTGGTTAGAGTCCAGTGTGTGTGTGAATGTGTGGGTAGAGTCCAGTGTGTGTGAATGTGTGGGTAGAGTCCAGTGTGTGTGTGAATGTGTGGGTAGAGTCCAGTGAGTGTGTGAATGTGTGGGTAGAACCCGTGTGTGTGTGTGTGAATGTGTGGTTAGAGTCCAGTGTGTGTGTTAATGTGTGGGTAGAGTCCAGTGTGTGTGAATGTGTGGGTAGAATCCAGTGTGTGTGTGAATGTGTGGTTAGAGTCCAGTGTTTGTGTGTGAATGTGTGGGTAGAGTCCAGTGTGTGTGTGGGTAGAGTCCAGTGTGTGTGTGAATGTGTGGTTAGAGTCCAGTGTGTGTGTGAATGTGTGGGTAGAGTCCAGTGTGTGTGTGTGTGGGTAGAGTCAAGTGTGTGTGTGTATGTGTGGTTAGAGTCCAGTGTGTGTGTGAATTTGTGGGTAGAGTCCAGTGTGAATGTGTGGGTAGAGTCCAGTGTGTGTGTGAATGTGTGGGTAGAGTCCAGTGTGTGTGTGGGTAGAGTCAAGTGTGTGTGTGTATGTGTGGTTAGAGCAGTGCGTGTGTGAATTTGTGGGTAGAGTCCAGTGTGAATGTGAGGGTAGAGTCCAGGGAGTGTGTGAATGTCTGGGTAGAGTCCAGTGAGTGTGTTAATGTGTGGGTAGAGACCAGTGTGTGTGTGTGAATGTGTGGTTAGAGTCCAGTGTGTGTGTGAATGTGTGGGTAGAGTCCAGTGTGTGTGAATGTGTGGGTAGAGTCCAGTGTGTGTGTGAATGTGTGGGTAGAGTCCAGTGAGTGTGTGAATGTGTGGGTAGAACCCGTGTGTGTGAATGTGTGGTTAGAGTCCAGTGTGTGTGTTAATGTGTGGGTAGAGTCCAGTGTGTGTGAATGTGTGGGTAGAATCCAGTGTGTGTGTGAATGTGTGGTTAGAGTCCAGTGTGTGTGTGTGAATGTGTGGGTAGAGTCCAGTGTGTGTGTGGGTAGAGTCCAGTGTGTGTGTGAATGTGTGGTTAGAGTCCAGTGTGTGTGTGAATGTGTGGGTAGAGTCCAGTGTGTGTGTGTGTGGGTAGAGTCAAGTGTGTGTGTGTATGTGTGGTTAGAGTCCAGTGTGTGTGTGAATTTGTGGGTAGAGTCCAGTGTGAATGTGTGGGTAGAGTCCAGTGTGTGTGTGAATGTGTGGGTAGAGTCCAGTGTGTGTGTGGGTAGAGTCAAGTGTGTGTGTGTATGTGTGGTTAGAGCAGTGTGTGTGTGAATTTGTGGGTAGAGTCCAGTGTGAATGTGTGGGTAGAGTCCAGTGTGTGTGAATGTGTGGGAAGAGTCTGTGTGTGTGTGTGTGTGTGTGTGTGTGTGTGTGTGTGTGTGTGTGTGTGTGTGTGTGTGTGTGTGTGTGACTGTCTGGGTAGAGTCCAGTGTGTGTGTGCGAATGTTTGGGTAGTGTCCAGTGTGTGTGTGTCTGGGTAGAGTCAAGTGTGTGTGTGAATGTGTGGGTAGAGTCCAATGTGTGTGTGAATTTGTGGGTAGAGTCCAGTGTGTGTGTGAATGTGTGAGTAAAGTCCAGTGTGTGTGAATGTGTGGCTAGAGTCCAGTGCGTGTATGAATGTGTGGGTAGAGTCCAGTGTTTGTGGGAATGGGTGGGTAAAGTCTAGTGTGTGTGAATGTGTGGGAAGAGTCCAGTGTTTGTGGGAATGGGTGGGTAAAGTCTAGTGTGTGTGAATGTGTGGCTAGAGTCCAGTGCGTGTATGAATGTTTGGGTAGAGTCCAGTGTTTGTGGGAATGGGTGGGTAAAGTCTAGTGTGTGTGAATGTGTGGGAAGAGTCCAGTTTGTGTTAATGTGAGGTTAGAGTCCAGTGTGTGTATGAATGTGTGGGTAGAGTCCAGTGTTTGTGGGAATGGGTGGGTAAAGTCTAGTGTGTGTGAATGTGTGGCTAGAGTCCAGTGTGTGTGTGAATGTGTGGGTAGAGTCCAGTGTTTGTGGGAATGGGTGGGTAAAGTCTAGTGTGTGTGAATGTGTGGCTAGAGTCCAGTGTGTGTGTGAATGTGTGGGTAGAGTCCAGTGTTTGTGGGAATGGGTGGGTAAAGTCTAGTGTGTGTGAATGTGTGGGAAGAGTCCAGTGTTTGTGGGAATGGGTGGGTAAAGTCTAGTGTGTGTGAATGTGTGGGAAGAGTCCAGTGTGTGTTAATGTGTGGGTAGAGTCCAGTTTGTGTTAATGTGTGGGTAGAGTCCAGTGTGTGTGTGAATGTGTGGGGAGTGTCCAGTGTGTGTTAATGTGTGGGAAGAGTCCAGTTTGTGTTAATGTGTGGGTAGAGTCCAGTGTGTGTGTGAATGTGTGGGGAGTGTCCAGTGTGTGTTTGAATGTGAGGGTAGAGTCCAGTGTGTGTGTGAATGTGTGGGTGGATTCCAGTGTGTGTGTGAATGTTTGGGTAGATTCCAGTTTGGGTGTGAATGTTTTTGTAGAGTCTAGTGTGTGTGCATAGAGTCAATGCAGAAAAAAAGGCGTCAATGCAAATTTGTCCAGGTAGCTATTTGATGGGCTATTTCTCCATCTTGTTAACAAGTTTTATGGCTCTTGGGGTAGAAGCTGGTCAGGGTCCTGTTGGCTCCATTGCTTGCCGGTACCAATGCACTCTCTCTCTCTCTCTCTCTCTCTCTATCTCTCTCTCTCTCTCGCTCTTTACTCTCTCCGCCTCTCTCTCTCTCTCTCACTTTACTGCCCCCCTCTCTCTCTCTCTCGCTCTTTTACTGCCCCCCTATCTCTCTCTTTACTGCCCTCTCTCGCTCTTTACTGTCTCCCCCCTCTCTCTCTCTCTCTCTCTCTTTACTGCCCCCTCCCTCTCTCTCTCTTTACTGCCCCCCCATCTCTCTCTTTACTGCCCCCCTTCTCTCTCTTTTTACTGCCCCCCTCTCACTCTCTCTCTCTCTTTACTGCCCCCCTCTCTCTCTCTCTTGCGCTCTCTCTTTCTTTGCTGCCTCAGTCTCTCTCTACTGAATCTCTCTCTCTCTCTCTCTCTCTCTCTCTCTCTCTCTTTCTCTTTCTCTCTCTCTACTGCCTCTCTCTCACTCTCTATATTGCCTCTCTCTCTATTGCCTCTCTCTCTCTCTACTGCCTCTCTCTCTCTCTACTGCCTCCCTCTCTCTACTGCATCCCTCTCTCTACTGCCTCTTTCTCTACTGCCTCTCTCTCTACTGAGGGTAGAGTCAAGTGTGTGTGTGAATGTGTGGGTAGAGTCCAGTGTGTGTGTGAATGTGTGGGTTTAGTCCAGTGTGTGTGTGGGTATAGTGCAGTGTGAGTGTGAATGTGCGGGTAGAGTCCAGTGTGTGTGTGAATGTGTGTGTGGAGTCCAGTGCATGTATACATGTGTGGGTAGAGTCCAGTGTGTGAGGGAATGGGTGGGTAAAGTCCAGTGTGTGTGAATGTGTGGGTAGTGTCCAGTTTGTGTGAATGTGAGGGTAGAGTCCAGGGAGTGTGGGAATGTGTGGGTAGAGTCCAGTGAGTGTGTGAATGTGTGGGTAGACACCAGTGGGTGTGTGTGAATGTGTGGTTAGAGTCCAGTGTGTGTGTGAATGTGTGGGTGGAGTCCAGTGCGTGTATAAATGTGTGGGTAGAGTCCAGTTTGTGTGAATGTGAGGGTAGAGTCCAGGGAGTGTGTGAATGTGTGGGTAGAGTCCAGTGAGTGTGTGAATGTGTGTGTAGAACCCGTGTGTGTGTGTGAATGTGTGGTTAGAGTCCAGTGTGTGGGTAGAGTCCAGTGTGTGTGAATGTGCGGGTAGTGTCCAGCGAGTGTGGGAATGTGTGAGTATGTGTGTGTGTGAATGTGTGGGTAAAGTCCAGTGTGTGTGTGAATGTATGGGAAGAGTCCAGTGTGTGGGTGGGTATTGTCCAGTGTGTGTGTGAATGTGTGGGGAGTGTCCAGTGTGTGTTTGAATGTGAGGATAGAGTCCAATGTGTGTGAATGTGTGGGTATAGTCCAGTGTGTGTGTGGGTTTAGTCCAGTGTGTGTGTGAATGTGTGGGTAGAGTCCAGTGTGTGTGAATGTGTGGGAAGAGTCCAGTGTGCGTGTGTGAATGTGTGGGTAAAGTCCAGTGTGTGTGTGAATGTTAGGGTAGAGTCCAGTGTGTGGGTGGGTATTGTCCAGTGTGTGTGTGAATGTGTGGGGAGTGTCCAGTGTGTGTTTGAATGTGGGGGTAGAGTCCAGTGTGTGTGTGGTAGTGTCCAGTGTGTGTGTGAATGTGTGGGTGGAGTCCAGTGCATGCATAAATGTGTGGGTAGAGTCCAGTGTGTGTGGGAATGGGTGGGTAAAGTCCAGTGTGTGTGAATGTGTGGGTAGAGTCCAGTGTGTGTGTGGTAGTGTCCAGTGTGTGTGAATGTGTGGTTAGAGTCCAGTGTGTGTGTGAATGTGTGGGTAGAGTCCAGTGTGTGTGTGGGTAGAGTCAAGTGTGTGTGTGTATGTGTGGTTAGAGCAGTGTGTGTGTGAATTTGTGGGTAGAGTCCAGTGTGAATGTGTGGGTAGAGTCCAGTGTGTGTGAATGTGTGGGAAGAGTCTGTGTGTGTGTGTGTGTGTGTGTGTGTGTGTGTGTGTGTGTGTGTGTGTGTGTGTGTGTGTGTGTGTGTGTGTGTGTGTGTGTGACTGTCTGGGTAGAGTCCAGTGTGTGTGTGCGAATGTTTGGGTAGTGTCCAGTGTGTGTGTGAATTTGTGGGTAGAGTCCAGTGTGTGTGTGAATGTGTGAGTAAAGTCCAGTGTGTGTGAATGTGTGGCTAGAGTCCAGTGCGTGTATGAATGTGTGGGTAGAGTCCAGTGTTTGTGGGAATGGGTGGGTAAAGTCTAGTGTGTGTGAATGTGTGGGAAGAGTCCAGTTTGTGTTAATGTGTGGGTAGAGTCCAGTGTGTGTGTGAATGTGTGGGGAGTGTCCAGTGTGTGTTTGAATGTGAGGGTAGAGTCCAGTGTGTGTGTGAATGTGTGGGTGGATTCCAGTGTGTGTGTGAATGTTTGGGTAGATTCCAGTTTGGGTGTGAATGTTTTTGTAGAGTCCAGTGTGTGTGTATAGAGTCAATGCAGAAAAAAAGGCGTCAATGCAAATTTGTCCAGGTAGCTATTTGATGGGCTATTTCTCCATCTTGTTAACAAGTTTTATGGCTCTTGGGGTAGAAGCTGGTCAGGGTCCTGTTGGCTCCATTGCTTGCCGGTACCAATGCACTCTCTCTCTCTCTCTCTATCTCTCTCTCTCTCGCTCTTTACTGTCTCCGCCTCTCTCTCTCTCTCTCTCTCACTTTACTGCCCCCCTCTCTCTCTCTCTCGCTCTTTTACTGCCCCCCTATCTCTCTCTTTACTGCCCTCTCTCGCTCTTTACTGTCTTCCCCCTCTCTCTCTCTCTCTCTTTACTGCCCCCTCCCTCTCTCTCTCTTTACTGCCCCCCCATCTCTCTCTTTACTGCCCCCCTTCTCTCTCTTTTTACTGCCCCCCTCTCACTCTCTCTCTCTCTTTACTGCCCCCCTCTCTCTCTCTCTTGCGCTCTCTCTTTCTTTGCTGCCTCAGTCTCTCTCTCTCTCTACTGAATCTCTCTCTCTCTCTCTCTCTCTCTCTCTCTCTCTTTCTCTTTCTCTCTCTCTACTGCCTCTCTCTCACTCTCTATATTGCCTCTCTCTCTATTGCCTCTCTCTCTCTCTACTGCCTCTCTCTCTCTCTACTGCCTCCCTCTCTCTACTGCATCCCTCTCTCTACTGCCTCTTTCTCTACTGCCTCTCTCTCTACTGAGGGTAGAGTCAAGTGTGTGTGTGAATGTGTGGGTAGAGTCCAGTGTGTGTGTGAATGTGTGGGTTTAGTCCAGTGTGTGTGTGGGTATAGTGCAGTGTGAGTGTGAATGTGCGGGTAGAGTCCAGTGTGTGTGTGAATGTGTGTGTGGAGTCCAGTGCATGTATACATGTGTGGGTAGAGTCCAGTGTGTGAGGGAATGGGTGAGTAAAGTCCAGTGTGGGTGAATGTGTGGGTAGTGTCCAGTTTGTGTGAATGTGAGGGTAGAGTCCAGGGAGTGTGGGAATGTGTGGGTAGAGTCCAGTGAGTGTGTGAATGTGTGGGTAGACACCAGTGGGTGTGTGTGAATGTGTGGTTAGAGTCCTGTGTGTGTGTGAATGTGTGGGTAGAGTCCAGTGTGTGTGTGAATGTGTGGGTAGAGTCCAGTGTGTGTGTGTGGTAGTGTCCAGTGTGTGTGTGAATGTGTGGGTGGAGTCCAGTGCGTGTATAAATGTGTGGGTAGAGTCCAGTTTGTGTGAATGTGAGGGTAGAGTCCAGGGAGTGTGTGAATGTGTGGGTAGAGTCCAGGGAGTGTGTGAATGTGTGGGTAGAGTCCAGTGAGTGTGTGAATGTGTGTGTAGAACCCGTGTGTGTGTGTGAATGTGTGGTTAGAGTCCAGTGTGTGTGTGAATGTGTGGGTAGAGTCCAGTGTGTGTGAATGTGCGGGTAGTGTCCAGCGAGTGTGGGAATGTGTGAGTATGTGTGTGTGTGAATGTGTGGGTAAAGTCCAGTGTGTGTGTGAATGTATGGGAAGAGTCCAGTGTGTGGGTGGGTATTGTCCAGTGTGTGTGTGAATGTGAGGATAGAGTCCAATGTGTGTGAATGTGTGGGTATAGTCCAGTGTGTGTGTGGGTTTAGTCCAGTGTGTGTGTGAATGTGTGGGTAGAGTCCAGTGTGTGTGAATGTGTGGGAAGAGTCCAGTGTGTGTGTGTGAATGTGAGGATAGAGTCCAATGTGTGTGAATGTGTGGGTATAGTCCAGTGTGTGTGTGGGTTTAGTCCAGTGTGTGTGTGAATGTGTGGGTAGAGTCCAGTGTGTGTGAATGTGTGGGAAGAGTCCAGTGTGTGTGTGTGAATGTGTGGGTAGTGTCCAGTGATTGTGTGAGAATGTGTGGGTAGAGTCCAGTGTGTGTGAGAATGTGTGGATAGAGTCCAGTGTGTGTGTGGGTTTAGTCCAGTGTGTGTGTGAATGTGTGGGTAGAGTCCAGTGTGTGGGTGGGTATTGTCCAGTGTGTGTGTGAATGTGTGGGGAGTGTCCAGTGAGTGTTTGAATGTGAGGGTAGAGTCCAGTGTGTGTGTGGGTTTAGTCCAGTGTGTGTGTGAATGTGTGGGTAGAGTCCAGTGTGTGGGTGGGTATTGTCCAGTGTGTGTGTGAATGTGTGGGGAGTGTCCAGTGTGTGTTTGAATGTGAGGGTAGAGTCCAGTGTGTGTGTGAATTTGTGGGGAGTGTCCAGTGTGTGTTTGAATGTGAGGATAGAGTCCAATGTGTGTGAATGTGTGGGTATAGTCCAGTGTGTGTGTGGGTTTAGTCCAGTGTGTGTGTGAATGTGTGGGTAGAGTCCAGTGTGTGTGAATGTGTGGGAAGAGTCCAGTGTGTGTGTGTGAATGTGTGGGTAAAGTCCAGTGTGTGTGTGAATGTTAGGGTAGAGTCCAGTGTGTGGGTGGGTATTGTCCAGTGTGTGTGTGAATGTGTGGGGAGTGTCCAGTGTGTGTTTGAATGTGGGGGTAGAGTCCAGTGTGTGTGTGTGAATGTGTGGGGAGTGTCCAGTGTGTGTTTGAATGTGTGGGGAGTTTCCAGTGTGTGTTTGAACGTGAGGGTAGAGTCCAGTGTGTGTGTGAATGTGTGGGTAGAGTCCAGTGTGTGTGTGTGTGTGTGTGAATGTGTGGGTACAGTCCAGTGTGTGTGAATGTGTGGGTAGAGTCCAGTGTGTGTGTGGTAGTGTCCAGTGTGTGTGTGAATGTGTGGGTGGAGTCCAGTGCATGCATAAATGTGTGGGTAGAGTCCAGTGTGTGTGGGAATGGGTGGGTAAAGTCCAGTGTGTGTGAATGTGTGGGTAGAGTCCAGTTTGTGTGAATGTGAGGGTAGAGTCCAGTGAGTTTGTGAATGTGTGGGTAAAGTCCAGTGAGAGTGTGAATGTGTGGGTAGAGACCAGTGTGTGTGTATGAATGTGTGGTTAGAGTCCAGTGTGTTTGTGGGTAGAGTCAAGTGTGTGTGTGTGTATGTGTGGTTAGAGTCCAGTGTGTGTGTGAATTTGTGGGTAGAGTCCAGTGTGTGTGTGAATTTGTGGGTAGAATCCAGTGTGTGGGTAGTGTCCAGCGAGTGTGGGAATGTGTGGGTAGAGTCCAGTGTGTGTGAATGTGTGGGAAGAGTCCAGTGTGTGTGGGAATTTGTGGGTAGAGTCCAGTGTGTGTGTTATTGTGTGGGTAAAGTCCAGTGTGTGTGTGAATGTATGGGAAGAGTCCAGTGTGTGGGTGGGTAGTGTCCAGTGTGTGTGTGAACGTGTGGGTAGAGTCCAGTGCGTGTATGAATGTGTGGGTTTAGTCCAGTGTGTGTGTGGGTATAGTGCAGTGTGAGTGTGAATGTGCGGGTAGAGTCCAGTGTGTGTGTGAATGTGTGGGTAGAGTCCAGTTTGTGTGTGAATGTGTGGGTAGAGTCCAGTGAGTGTGTGAATGTGTGGGTAGAGTCCAGTGTGTGTGAATGTGTGGGTAGAGTCCAGTGAGTGTGTGAATGTGTGGGTAGAGTCCAGTGTGTGTGTGGGTAGAGTCCAGTGTGTGTGTGTGGTTAGAGTCCAGTGTGTGTGTGAATGTGTGGGTAGAGTCCAGTGTGTGTGTGTGGGTATAGTCCAGTGTGAGTGTGAATGTGTGGGTAGTGTCCAGTGATTGTGTGAGAATGTGTGGGTAGAGTCCAGTGTGTGTGAGAATGTGTGGGTAGAGTCCAGTGTGTGTGTGAATGTGTGGGTAGAGTCCAGTGAGTGTGTGAATGTGTGGGTAGATTCCAGTGAGTGTGTGAATGTGTGGGTAGAGTCCAGTGTGTGTGAATGTGTGGGTAGAGTCCAGTGAGTGTGTGAATGTGTGGGTAGAGTCCAGTGTGTGTGTGGGTAGAGTCCAGTGTGAATGTGTGGGTAGAGTCCAGTGTGTGTGTGTGGGTATAGTCCAGTGTGAGTGTGAATGTGTGGGTAGTGTCCAGTGATTGTGTGAGAATGTGTGGGTAGAGTCCAGTGTGTGTGAGAATGTGTGGATAGAGTCCAGTGTGTGTGTAGGTTTAGTCCAGTGTGTGTGTGAATGTGTGGGTAGAGTCCAGTGTGTGTTTGTGAATGTGTGCGAAGAGTCCTGTGTGTGTGTGTGAATGTGTGGCTAGAGTCCAGTGTGTGTATGAATGTGTGGGTAGAGTCCAGTGTGTGTGTGAATGTGTGGGTAGAGTCCAGTGTGTGTGAATGTGTGGGTAGAGTCCAGTGAGTGTGTGAATGTGTGGGTAGAGTCCAGTGTGTGTGTGGGTAGAGTCCAGTGTGAATGTGTGGGTAGAGTCCAGTGTGTGTGTGTGGGTATAGTCCAGTGTGAGTGTGAATGTGTGGGTAGTGTCCAGTGATTGTGTGAGAATGTGTGGGTAGAGTCCAGTGTGTGTGTAGGTTTAGTCCAGTGTGTGTGTGAATGTGTGGGTAGAGTCCAGTGTGTGTTTGTGAATGTGTGCGAAGAGTCCTGTGTGTGTGTGTGAATGTGTGGGTAGAGTCCAGTGTGTGTGTGAATGTGTGGCTAGAGTCCAGTGTGTGTATGAATGTGTGGGTAGAGTCCAGTGTGTGTGTGAATGTGTGGGTAGAGTCCAGTGTGTGTGTGAATGTGTGTCGAGTCTCCAGTGTGTGTTTGAATGTGAGGGTAGAGTCCAGTGTGTGTGTGAATGTGTGGGTGGATTCCAGTGTGTGTGTGAATGTTTGGGTAGAGTCCAGTGTGTGTGCATTGAGTCAATGCAGAAAAAAAGGCATCAATGCAAATTTGTCCAGGTAGCTATTTGATGGGCTATTTCTCCATCTTGTTAACAAGTTTTATGGCTCTTGGGGTAGAAGCTGGTCAGGGTCATGTTGGTCCTTGCCGGTACCAATGCACTCTCTCTCTCTCTCTCTCTCGCTCTTTACTGTCTCCGCCTCTCTTTATCTCTCTCACTTTACTGCCCCCCTCTCTCTCTCTCGCTCTTTACTGCCCCCCCTATCTCTCTCTTTACTGCCCTCTCTCGCTCTTTACTGTCTCCCCCCTCTCTCTCTCTCTCTCTTTACTGCCCCCTCCCTCTCTCTCTCTTTACTGCCCCCCATATCTCTCTCTTTACTGCCCCCCTTCTCTCTCTTTTTACTGCCCCCCTCTCACTCTCTCTCTCTCTTTACTTCCCCCGTCTCTCTCTCTCTTGCGCTCTCTCTTTCTTTGCTGCCTCAGTCTCTCTCTCTCTACTGAATCTCTCTCTCTCTCTTTCTTTCTCTCTCTCTTTCTCTCTCTCTACTGCCTCTCTCTCACTCTCTATTGCCTCTCTCTCTATTGCCTTTCTCTCTACTGCCTCTCTCTCCCTCTACTACCTCTCTCTCTCTACTGCCTCCCTCTCTCTACTGCCTCCCTCTCTCTACTGCATCCCTCTCTCTACTGCCTCTTTCTCTACTGCCTCTCTCTCTACTGCCTCTCTCTCTACTGCCTCTCTCTCTCTACTGCCTCTCTCTCTCTACTGCCTCTCTCTCTCTCTACTGCCTCTCTCTCTCTCTCTCTCTCTCTACTGCCTCTCTCTCTCTCTACTGCCTCTGTCTCTCTCTACTGCCCCTCTCTCTCTCTACCTCCTCTCTCTCTACTGCTTCTCTCTCTCTACTGCCTCTTTCTCCCTTTACTGCCTCTCTCTCTCTCTTTACTGCCTCTCTCTCTCTCTCTCTCTCTCTCTCTCTACTGCCTGTCTCTCTCTCTGCCTCTCACTCTCTTTACTGCCTCTCTCTCTTTACTGCCTCTCTCTCTCTACTGCCTGTCTCTCTCTGCCTCTCTATCTTTACTGCCTCTCTCTCTTTACTGCTCCCCCTTTCTTTATGGGCTGAGCAGCTGACCCCTGGTTACCTTCTTTTGGTCTTCGATACATAAAGTGGTGAGTTCGGAGGCTGCCAGTTAAATAAATACATTCATGAGCAACGGGCTGTAAGCCTTTAGGCTCCTGATCACCCTGCTGCCCCAGACCTGACATGCATCCCAAATGGCACCCTATTCCCTATATAGTGCATTACTTTTGACCAGGGCTCTGGTCAAAACTAGTGCACTCCAGTATATAGGGAATAGGGCACCATTTGGGACGAAGCTCTGCTCTGCTGTAGAGGCTGAACTAGAGTGCTAGCTACACTTCCCTTTGAAGATCGTGGTTTCTCCCTCCCTCCCTCTCCTGCTCTCTCTCTCTCTCCTCCCTCTCCTCCTCGTCTGCCGCTCTAAAGGCCAATGATCATGGTATTTATTTGTTTTTACCTTTAATTAGACTGCTCTGTAAGATAGGAACTCACTTTCCATTTAATTGGCCAGTTTGGCGTTTAAAGGTTTTAAAAGGCATTCTTTTATTAGAAAGAGATTGAGCAAACCTTGGAATAACTGCCGTCTGCAAAACAGTGCAGATTTAAACTGGGAAACCAACACAGTAATAAAAACAGACTAGAATAGAAAAGTAAATCCCTTGCAAGCCAAGGAGAGTAATTTTTCCTCAAAGAACAGGAAATCCTATTTTGAAAAACTAACCTGTCAATATCCCCCCTGCTGTGACCACTATTACAGTCTGTTGACCTTATGAATCAGTCAGTCAGTGAGAGGGAGGGAGAAAGAAAGAGAGAGAGAGAGGGAGACAGAGAGGGAGGAAGGACAGGGGCTTCTGAGACCCTGTGTAGGGTCATAAATCCCATACTGACATGGCTTTGTTTGAATGAGTTTGTCATTGATTCATCAAATGCTCTTGAGGTCGCTCCATAATTCAGGCAATATTTTTGTGACGTGGGTATTCCTGTTATTCCTGGTGGAAGTTAACAGAGTAAGGTGCACTTCCTCTCATTAAATCAAATCAAAATGGATTGGTCGCGTACACAGTTTAGCAGGTGTTATAGTGGGTGCAGAGAACTGCTTATGTTACTAGTTCCTAACAATCCAGTAAAATGGCTAACAATTCAAATGTAATTTGACAAGAAATCAAGAATGGTGTGACGTATCTGATTAACAACCCAAATAGCACTGTTGCATGAATCTAATAGAATCTATACATATGTACACCGGGAGAATTTACACAATATCAGCTAAGAATGATATGCAAAGCAGTAGATATATTAGAGTAAGCTATGTCCATCATCTAGTGTATAAATACATTTGTGGTGTGTACATTATAAACAGTGTAACTAAAATACAATGTACAATAGTATAAATATTATGATGAGCTACGTTGGGGATACAATATTTAAATACACTTTGTGAAACGGGAAGTGACCAGCGGTTCAATGTCTTTATAGCATGGGATGGCAGTGTTGGCTGTGTGTGAGTGTGTAGGTGAGTGTAATATATTTGATTAATTATTGAAATTGTGAAATCATGAGGAATGACAGATAATTTTTTTTGCCAAGGTATGAACTCTTCCCCTACTTCTCTGCTTGTCAAATATGCAATCGGATTTGAAATTGTGTGTACCAATCTGTAACAAGAGCCGTTTTCGTAACCCATCGCCTGTCTCTTTCAAGCCTCTGTAAATCATTGCAGAAGCAAATAAAATTCCTTACTTTCCAAACAACTACCGTTTTCACCACCAACCCAACAAGTTAGAAATAGTTTCTATGGTTTCTATGGTATTAAATCTTCCCCTACTTCTCTGCTTGTCAAATCTGCGATCGGGATCCAAATCGTGCGTACCAATCTGTAACTACAGCCATTTACAGTTGAAGTCGGAAGTTTACATACACCTTAGGCAAATACATTTAAACTCAGTTTTTCACAGTTCCTGACATTTAATCCTAGTAAAAATTCCCTGTCTTAGGTCAGTTAGGATCACCACTTTATTTTAAGAATGTAAAATGTCAGACTAATAGTTGAGAGAATTATTTATTTCAGCTTTTATTTCTTTCATCACATTCCCAGTAGGTCAGAAGTTTACATAAACTCAATTAGTATTTGGAAGCATTGCCTTTAAATTGTTTAACTTGAGTCAAACGTTTCGGGTAGCCTTCCACAAGCTTCCCATAATAATTTGTGTGAATTTTGGCCCATTCCTCCTGACAGAGCTGGTGTAACTGAGACAGGCTTGTAAGGCCTCCTTGCTCGCACACACTTTTTCAGTTCTGCACACACATTTTCTATAGGATTGAGGTCAAGGCTTTGTGATGGCCACTCCAATACCTTGACTTTGTTGTCCTGAAGCCATATTGCCACAACTTTGGAAGTATGCTTGGGGTCATTGTCCATTTGGAAGACCCATTTATCTTCCTGACTGATGTCTTGAGATGTTGCTTCAATATATCCACATCATTTCCCTACCTCATGATGCCATCTATTTTGTGAAGTGCACCAGTCCCTCCTGCAGCAAAGCTCCCCCAGAACATGATGCTGCCACCCCCGTGCTTCATGGTTGGGATGGTGTTCTTCGGCTTGCAAGCCTCCCCCTTTTTCCTCCAAACATAACGATGGTCATTATGGCCAAACAGTTATTTTTGTTTCATCAGACCAGAGGACATTTCTCCAAAAAGTATGATCTTTGTCCCCATGTGCAGTTGCACCGCAGTCTGGCTTGTTTCTGTGTTACGAATCTCGCAGAAGATGGTGCCTCTTCCTGTTCGGGCGGCGCTCGGCGGTTGTCGTCGCCGGCCTATTAGCTGCCATCGATTCCCTTTCCGTTTGTTTCTGTTTATTGGGTAATTGGGTACACCTGTTTTGAGTTAGTGTTTGTTTGTAGTCTATTTAAGGGCACTAGGCCCGCTGGGTATTTGTGCGGGCTTGTTTTCTGTTATCTGGTGTATGAGTGTAAAGAGTTTTTTTTACGGACAGTTTAGTCCGTTGTATTTTGGGACGGGTTGTTTCATGCGCCCTGGTGTTTTGCATGTCGTGGCTCCACAGTCTATGGAATAAAATATCCACGAACTGAATTACCTGCTCTCTGCGCTTGACTCCTCCACTCACCATTGTAGAAGTTGTAACATTCTGGCAGTTTTGGAGCAGTGGCTTCTTCCTTGCTGAGGAGCCTTTCAGGTTATGTCGAAATAGGACTTACTGTTTTACTGTGGATATAGATACTTTTGTACCTGTTTCCTCCAGCATCTTCACAAGGTCCTTTGCTGTTGTTCTGGGATTGATTTGCACTTTTTGCACCAAAGTACGTTCATCTCTAGGCGACAGAACGCTTCTCCTTCCTGAGCGGTATGACGGCTGCGTGGTCCCATGGTGTTTATACTTGCATACTATTGTTTGTACAGATGAACGTGGTACCTTCAGGTTTTTGGAAATCGCTCCCAAGGATGAACCATACAATTCTTTGCCTTATTTCTCTTGATTTTCCCACGATGTTAAGCAAAGAGGCACTGAAGGTAGGCCTTGAAATACATCCACAGGTACACCTCCAATTGACTCAAATGATGTCAATTAGAAGCTTCTAAAGCCATGACATAATTTTCTAGAATTTTCCAAGCTGTTTAAAGGCATAGTCAACTTAGTGTATGTAAACTTCTGACCCACTGGAATTGTGATGCTGTGAATTATAAGTGAAATAATCTGTGTGTAAACAATTGTTGGAAAAATGACTTGTATCATGCACAAAGTAGATGTCCTAACCGACTTTCCAAAACTATAGTTTGTTAACAAGAAATTTGTGGAATGGTTGAAAAATGAGTTTTAATGACTCCAGCCTAAATGTAGGTAAACTTCCGACTTCAACTGTACGTAACCCATCGCCTGCTCTCTTTCGAGCTGCAGTAAATCATGTTAGAAGCAAGTAAATTCATTACTTTCCAAACAACTGTTTTGACCACTAACCCAACAAGTTAGACACAAATATTTTGGAGTAACGTCTTTCCCTACTTTCTTCTTGTCACATTCGAAAACGGATTAGAAATTGTGTCCACCAATCTCTAGGTAGAGCGTTTTAAGTAACCCCCCGCTTGCACTCCTCCAATAACAGCTCTGTGTGTCAATATTGAGATTCCAAAATGGAACTGTTGCTAGGATACTCACTGACACAGGGCAAAAATGACGAGGGGAGACATGACAGTCCCTACAACCGCACAACTTCTGACCACATCTAGTATCCACAACCACACAATTACATATCACAACTGCACAACTTCTGACAGAAACCACACAACTGCTTACCATATCTAGTGACAGCAAACACACAATTACATACCACACAACTTCTGACCACACAACTTCTGATCACACATTCAACTACTGACCATATTCACACAACTACTGACCACAACTACTCAACCACATAACTACTGACGACGACATATGACCACAACCACACAACTCCTGACCTCAACCACATAACTCAAGACCTCAACCACACAACTACTGACCACAACCACACAACTACTGACCTCAACCACACAACTCCTGACCTCAACCACACAACTTATGACCTCAACTACATAACTACTGACCACAACCACATAACTTATGACCACAACCACACAACTTATGACCAAAACCACACAACTTATGACCTCAACCACACAACTTATGACCTCAACCACACAACTCCTGACCTCAACCACACAACTCCTGACCTCAACCACACAACTCCTGACCTCAACCACACAACTCCTGACCTCAACCACACAACTCCTGACCTCAACCACATAACTCCTGACCTCAACCACACAACTCCTGACCTCAACCACACAACTACTGACCTCAACCACACAACTCCTGACCTCAACCACACAACTTATGACCTCAACCACATAACTCCTGACCTCAACCACATAACTACTGACCACTACTACTAACCACAATTTCTGACCAAATCTACTGACCGTTGATGGGAATTTAAAATTACTTCACAATTTGAATAATATAATCAAAGTGCCACTTTTTTAACTTCGTTCATGACCACAAAACATTTTCAAATAGCTTGAGCAAGCACCACAACTTTACTTGTAAAGTTACAAAATAGATATTATATCTGGTAATAGAAGCTGTTCAACAGACTGATGGTCTGGTAATAGAAGCTGTTCAACAGTCTGATGGTAATAGAAGCTGTTCAACAGTCTGATGGTAATAGAAGCTGTTCAACAGTCTGATGGCCTGGTAATAGAAGCTGTTCAACAGTCTGATGGCCTGGTAATTGAAGCTGTTCAACAGTCTGACGTAAAATAAGCTGTTCAACAGTCTGACGGTCTGGTAATAGAAGCAGTTCAACAGTCTGACGGTCTGGTAATAGAAGCTGTTTAACAGTCTGATGGTAATAAAAGCTCTTTAACAGTATGATGGCCTGGTAATAGAAGCTGTGCAACAGTCTGATGGTCATAGAAGCTGTTCAACAGTCTGATGAATTGGTAATCGAGGCTGTTCAACAGTCTGATGGTAATAGAAGCTGTTCAACAGTATGATTGTCTGGTAATAGAAGCTGTTCAACAGTCTGACAGTAAAATAAGCTGTTCAACAGTCTGATGGTAATAGAAGCTGTTCAACAGTCTGATGGTAATAGAAGCTGTTCAACAGTCTGATGGTAATAGAAGCTGTTCAACAGTATGATGGTAATAGAAGATGTTCAACATTCTGATGATCTGGAAATTGAAGTTGTTCAACAGTTTGATGGTCTGGTAAAAGAAGCTGTTCAGCAGTCTGATGGTAATAGAAGCTGTACACCCTTCTGATGGTCTGCTAGTCGAAGCTGTTCAACAGTCTGATGGTAAGATGCTGTTCAACAGTATGATGGTCTTGTAATAGAAGCTGTTCAACAGTCTGATGGTAACAGACGCTGTTCAACAGTCTGATGGTCTTGTAATAGTAGCTGTTCAACAGTCTGATGGTCTTGTAATAGTAGCTGTTCAACAGTCTGATGGTCTTGTAATAGTAGCTGTTCAACAGTCTGATGGTCTGGTAATAGTAGCTGTTCAACAGTCTGATGGTCTTGTAATAGTAGCTGTTCAACAGTCTGAATGTCTTGTAATAGTAGCTGTTCAACAGTCTGATGGTCTTGTAATAGTAGCTGTTCAACAGTCTGATGGTCTGGTAATAGAAGCTGTTTTTAGTGTCTCAGTCTTATCTCTGACTGAAGGACGGTAGCCTAGTGAACAGTATGTGGCTCAGGTGGCTGAGGTCCTTAGTGATCATTTTGGCCTTCTTTTGACACAGGTTGCTTTACATTTCCTGCTAGAGCTCCCGCACCACCCTCTGAAGAGCCATGCAGTTGGACGCGGAGCAGTTGCCGTACCAGGCAGTGATGCAGCACGACAGAATGTTCTCAATACTAGAAGTTTGTGAGGTTTTAAAGTTCCAATGCTGAATTTTTTCAGTCGCCTCACGATGTTGAGGTGCTTTTGCGATTTATTCACCACGATGTTGATGTGGTGAGATCATTTCCGGTCCTCAGTGACATGCACACCAAAGAAATTTAAGCTTTTGACCTTATCCACTACTGCCCGTCATGCTCTCTCTTCCGTCTTCTGTAGTCTACAATAAGCTCCTTCGTTTTGTTGACGTTAAAGGGAAAGAGGTTATTTTCCTGCACCAATCCGCCTGGGCTCTGACCTCCTTCCTGTAGGCTGACTATTAGTTTGTTGTGTCATCAGTAAGCTTGATGAATGAGTTGGACTTGTGCATGGCAATGCAGTCATGGGTGAACAGGGAGTACAGGAAGGGGCTGAGCACACATCCCTGGGGGCCCCCATGTTGAGGATCAGCGTGGCAGGGGTGTTTTTGCCTCCACCTTTGGTCAGTCCGTCAGAAAATCTAGGATCCAGTTGCACAGGGAGGAGTTCAGACCCAAGGCCCCAAGCTTAGAGACAAGCTTGGAAGGCACTATGGTCTTAAAAGCTGGGCTGTATTTGATGAACAGTGTCCTCACATACTGTAGTTATTCCTCTTCTCTAGGTAGAATAGGGCAATGTGTGTCAATGGTGTCGGTTATGGTGGAGGGGATATGGTCCTTGACTAGCCTTTCAAAGCACTTCATGATGAAGGACGTGAGTGCGACAGGGCGATAATATTTGAGTTCAATTACCAAATGAATTGGTGGTAACAAATAAACCACAAAAAAAAAAAAAATCATAGCCACCCAAAATAGTTGTCTTAGCTTTTCTAATATCTGTTGTCATATAGTTATAGTGTACAACCAGTAAACACCATTTAAAGTGCATTCGAAAAGTATTCAGACCCCTTGACTTTTTCCACATTTTGTTACTTTACAGCCTTATTCTAAAATCAATTTAATCGTTTCCCCCCCCATCACTCTACACACAATAACCCATAATGACAAAGCAAAAACAGCTAACATTTGTTTTGCTCATTTACTAAAGAAAATAAGGAAATTTCACATTTACAGAAGTATTCAGACCCTTTAATCAGTTCTTTTTTGAAGCACCTTTGGCAGCGATTACAGCCTCAAGTCTTCTTGGGTAAGATGCTACAAGCTTGGCAAAGCTGCATTTGGGGAGTTTCTTCTATTCTTCTCTGCAGATCCTCTTAAGCTCTGTCAAGCTCTGTCAGGTCTCTCCAGAGATGTTCAATCAGGTTCAAGTTTGGGCTCTGGCTGGTCCACTCAAGAACATTCAGACACTTGTTCCAAAGCCACTCCTTTATTGTCTTGTCTGTGTGCTTAGAGTCATTGTCCAGTTGGAAGATTAACCTCCCCAGTCTGAGGTACTGAGCGCTCTGGAGCAGGTTTTCATCAAGGATCTCTGTACTTTGCACCGTTCATATTTCCCTCAATCCTGATAAGTCTCCCAGTCTCTGCCCCTGAAAAACATCCCCACAGCATGATGCTTCCACCACCACCATGCTTCACCATAGGGATGGTGACGGGTTTCCTCCAGACGTGACTCTTAGCAATCAGGCCAAAGAGTTCAATCTTGGTTTCATCAGACAAGAGAATTTTATTTCTCATAGTACGAGATTCATTTAGGTGCCTTTTGGCAAACTCCAAGCGTGCTGTCATGTGCCTTTTACTGAGGAGTGGCTTCCGTCTTTACCATAAATGCCTGATTGGTTCAGTGCTGCAGAGATGGTTGTCCTCCTGGAATGTTCTCCCATCTCCACAGAGGAACTATGGAGCTCTGTCAGAGTGACCATCGGTTCTTGGTCACCATCCTGACCAAGGCCCTTCTCCCCCGATTGCTCAGCTTGGCCATGCGGCCAGCTCTAGGAGGAGTCGTGGTGGTTCCAAACATCTTTCATTTAAGAATGATGGAGGCCACTCTGTTTGTGGCGAAGTTCTATGCTGCAGAAATGTTTGACATTAACATTTTTCCCCAGATCGGTGCCTCAACACAATCCTTTCTCAGAGCTCTTCAGACAATTCCTATGACCTCATGACTTGGTTATTGCTCTGAAATGTCAACTGTGAGGCCTTATACAGACAGGTGTGTGCCTTTCCAAATAATTTACAATCAATTGAATTTACCACAGGTGTACTCCAATCAAGTTGTAAAAACATATCAAGGATGATCAATGGAAACAGGATGCATCTGAGCTCAATTTCAAGTCTCATAGCAAATTGGTCTTACTAATTGTGTAAATGAGGTATTTCTGTTTTTTTTTATTTTTTTTATTTATACATTTGCAAAATGTCTAAAACCTGTTTTTGCTTTGTCATCATGGGTATTGTGTGTAGATTGATGAGGGCATTTTCTTAATCAATTTTAGAATAAACTTGTAACGTAACAAAATGTGAAAACAGTCAAGTGGTCTGAATACTTCTGAAGGGACTGTATACAACAACATATGCCTAAGACTACACATATTTTAAGTATGGTTCTTACAGACATTGGCAAGTCACATTGAAGGACTTTCAGGAACTTTTTCAAGTACTTAGTAGTAATTTTCAAGGACCTCAATGTTATACAATTGTTTAATTTATATATTTGTACATAGGGTCTAATATAGAGCATGTAAAAAGTGTCACAAAGAGTAGGCCATTACCACTTTAAACATTTGCCTGTCCAATGCATTGATATTCAAATGATTATTACATTCTAAAATAGGTAAGAATAATGTGGACTTGCCTGACTAAATAAATTGGATGCATCCATAGTGATTTTTCTGTATCTGGCTGACACAGGCACACATAATAAAACCATTAATAGTATAGCAGTACCATTAATCTCACCATCGCTGTTTTTATAATGAGAGAGTGAACAAAAACCAGGTTCCTTTTTTAATGGAAGGATTTGTATGGAAAGCCAAGTTGAAGCAAGCATTAGATGTTGTCGTCCTCATAATAACTGCACGTGAGTTTACAGCAACAGAGTAGACTCAGGCAGTGGTTCTCAATCCTGGTCCTGGGGACACCAAAGGGGTGCACATGTTTGTTTTTGCCCTAGCACTACACACCTTATTCAAATCATCGAAGCCTTTTGATGAGAGGATCATTTGAATAAGGTGTGTAGTGCTAGGGGAAAAAACAACATGTGCACCTCTTTGGGGTCCCCAGGACCAGGATTGAGAGCCAGTGGAGTAGAGCAACACCCTTTAACTGAAGCGTTGGGAAACAAACTAAATCTGAACAAAACTTAATTCACAGATAATTATGAAGGAAGAGAAGAACTCATACATTTTCTAAAATAACTACAAGGATCTTTCAAGCACCAATTTGAGGAAATGTCTTATTTTCAAGGTAGGCCTTTTCCAGTAGCCTATTAGTAGATCCAAATTCAAATTCAAGTAAGCTACTTCAAGCCCCTTGTATTGTTTAAAATTTCAGGTGCAACATGGAAACCAAAATGTATTTGTCATGTTATTTCATTACCAGATCATGTTGGGAAGAATCCCACTAGGCTATGTAATTTGTTGTCATTATATGCAGAATAATTTAATAGGAATAGCTTTGGCTGTTGCGCAATAGTCTATCCTACACAATTGCGCACAGTAGACTCTGTGTCCAATCCAACGCAGAAAAACATGAAAACATTAACTCATTACCTTGATACTTTCTCTGTTAAATCTAATAATTCTCTGCTGTAAATCAAGCAGACAACAAAAGATTATCAACATAAATTTGCTAGGGATATTAGATCCAATGTGGATCCAGGCACAACTGTCTTCACCAGCATAACAATGAGACGCCAAAATATTCTGTGCATTCCTTGTTAACACCTTTTCTCCAGCATTGGGATGTTGTTTTATCTATGGCTAACACAACAACTGTCACTTGACTGTTATTCAGAAAATTTATTCCTGGATCAGATGATGATTTTTGAAAAAATCACTGTAATTTAACAGCTTGACACCTAATGTGCATCCAACAAGTATTATGCCAAATTATTGAAGAAACATGTTAATGACAGGTTTTAAGTATCAAGGTAAGAAAACTGTTTTCACCCCGTAACATAAGGAGACAAGAAATATTAGGTAGTTACACTGAATTTCTGAGATCTCTATACAGAAAAACTGTCAGACAGCTAGATCCAGGATCCTTTCAGTGTTCAATTTCAATGTCTAATTTAATGATTAATGCTCAACCTTCCAAATGAAGAGTCTTGCATTCATGTTGTTTGATAAGACCGCTAGTGTGACAGTCTTGTCAGAGTTCACTTTTTCAGTCATAACCTATTTTCCAGCTGAAAATAACACATCAGCATTGACAATGGGACGTCACTATTCGAAAGGGGACGTTTGTCATGAAGGATCTTGCACCTGTATTTTGCCCTTTTGAAGTGTGGTCTTTATTAATTTTGTTTGATACATCAGTGCGCTCTGAATGAGAGGAACCTGTCACGTCCTGACCTTAGTTCCTTTTTATGTCTCTATTTTGGTTTGGTCAGGGCGTGAGTTGGGGTGGGCATTCAATGTTTTGTTCTATGTTTTGTATTTCTGTGTTTGGCCTGGTATGGTTCCCAATCAGAGGCAGCTGTCAATCGTTGATTGAGAACCATACTTAGGTAGCCTTTTCCCACCTGTGTGCTGTGGGTAGTTATTCTCTGTTTAGTGAGTTTTGCACCTGACGGAGCTGTTTCGGTTGTTCTCGTTTGTTGTTTTGTTAATCAGTGTTCAGTTCCATTAATAAAATGACGAACACGAACCACGCTGCGCTTTGGTCCTCACCTTCTTCCACCAACGGCCGTTACAGAGCCTCTGGTACAATGAGACAATTTCTTACCTTTTCAGTCATAACTGCTATTCCATCTGAAAATAAGAAATAGATTCGGATACTATAAATGTATGGTCACCATCAATGTCTTGCCTTGTTTTCCTGGAACAGTTACAAATGCAAGCAGCACAGAAACACATCGTGACACTGTGCAAATGCAGTAAGGATTACATTGATTTGTTGCATGTGTTTGTTGTTATCAGTGCATCCAACACTAAATCAGCCGCATGAAGAGATATCCTGTTGCTATCCTGTTGCACACATACACACACAGCATGTAAACACACACACACACACACATGCACTGTTTTTCTATGTTCCTCAGTGTTTCTCTGTTTATGCAGCTGTGTCTTAATCGTGATGATCATGATGATTATCGTGATTAACATCACTCACCTTGGGCTTTCCTCACATATCCAGATACATGTGCAGCCTCAGGATCTCTCTCACTCACTCACTCTCTCTCTCTCTCTCTCTCTCTCTCTCTCTCTCTCTTTCTCTCTCGCTCAATCTCTTTCTCTCATTCATACTCTCTCTTCTCTCTCTCTCTCTCTCTCTCAATCTTTCTCTCTCGCTCAATCTCTCTCTCGGTCTCTTGCTCAATCTGCTCTCTCTCCCTCTCTCTCTCTTGCTCCCTCCCTCTTTCTCCCTCTCTCTCACCCCATCTCGCTCTCTCACAGCCCAGGTGGTCTCTCTCTCACACTTGCCATGAAGACCGCCTCTATGTGGGTAAGGACCATGATCCTCTCTGATAAACCTATTATTCTCTGAGGTTTCTAATTGGCCCTCTGTTTCTGCTCGGCCATACCTGAAGAGGAAGAGGAAGAGAAGAGATTAGAAATGATAGAGGCTTATAAGGTAATTCAAACCCACACGTGTTGTTCTGTCATCTTATGCTTTTTGAGCGTTTTACATGTCTTTGAGTGTCATGAAAAGCGTTGTACAAATAAAATGCATGAAGTGCATGTTTAAATTATTTATTTCGTTCCTCTCCTTCTCCTCCTTCCCTGCCTCAGGGCCACACCAACATCACCATTGCTGTTCCTCTCTTTCTCCTCCTCCCCCTCCTCGGGTATACAGCTCTCATTACCCTGCAAATCCAAATGTAATCTTGGCTTTCATTTATTGTGAAAAGAGCACCTTCAGAAAGCATGTCATTATTTCTCCCTCTCCCCTCCCGAGATCAAAGCTGACACAACTGATTACAGAGTGCCAGTTCTCTTTTGAAGAGATGTTGTGCACTTATCAGGTTGGAGACGGCATAAACAGGAACTGGAGTGAGTGGGCTGGCTGGCCAGGGGGGTGAGGATGACACTGGGTAGCAGGCAGGCAGGCGTCGGCCATGACCCCCTATTCTCTGTCTGTGAGGCTTAGCTTGCCTGCGTTGAAGCTACAATCTGGGATTTGTTTTTGTAGCAAAATGGTATGCAGTCACACCACTTGTTTCCAAAATATCAAGAATAACAAGAATTTAAATGAACATTGAACAGATTCCCAGATTCCCAGAACCCATGCATTAGCCCTTTCACTCGTGGGAATTGGCCTATATGAATTGGGATAAATTTCAATGTTTTTTACAGAATAAATAGTCTGAAATATATATGCATAAGCATGGTAGCTATTAAAAGGGAACAGTTTGGCGATTACAGGAAAAATTATTAGACCAAAGTTGAAGACACAACAGTTCACCTGACACAAAACTGAATTCAAACATTACACTGTTGATTTTATATGCATTTTAAATTTGCTGTACTTTTCTCCGCATTGATTGGAACGAAATGCAAAAATCGCTGAAGTTGGAGACTTATATTCCCTCACTAACTTTAAGCATCAGCTATCTGAGCAGCTTACCATTCGCTGCAGCTGAACACAGCCCATTTGTAAGTAGCCCATCCAATCTACCTGCCTCATCCCCATATTGTTTTTATTTACTTTTTTGCACACCAGTATTTGCTCTTTTGCACACCTGTATTTCTACTTGCACATCATCATCTGCACATCTATCACTCCAGTGTTAATTTGCTAAACTGTAATTACTTCACTACTATGGCCTATTTATTGCCTTACCTCCTCACTCCATTTGCACACACTGTTTATAGACTTTTTTTCTGTTGTTTATTGACGGTACGTTTGTTTATTCCATGTGTAGCACTGTGTTGTCTCCCAGAGTTTTAGAACACCTACTAGTTTTAGAACACCTACTCATTCTAGGGTTTTTCTTTATTTTTACTATTTTCTACATTGTAGAATAACAGTGAAGACATCAGAACTATGAAATACACATGGAATCATGTTGTAACCACAAAAGTGGTAGAAATCAAACAAAAAAACATATAGCCACCATTTATCTCGATGGCAGCTTTGCACACTATTGGCATTCTCTCAACCAGCTTCACCTGGAATGCTGAGCCCCTTGTTGGCTGCTTTTCCTTCACTCTGTGGTCCGACTCGTCCCAAACCATCTCAATTTGGTTGAGGCCAGGAAATTGTGGAGGCCAGGTCATCTGATGCATCACTCCATCACTCTCCATCTTGGTCAAATAGCCCGTACACAGCATGGAGGTGTGTTTGGTCATTGTCCTGTTGAAAAACAAATGATAGTCCCACTAAACCCGAACCACATGGGATGGCGTATCGCTGCAGAATGCTGTGGTAGCCATGCTGGTTAAGTGTGCCTTGAATTCTAAATTAATCACAGACAGTGTCACCAGTAAAGCACCCCCACACCATAATACCTCCTTCTCCATGCTTTACGGTAGGAATCACACATGCAGGAATCTTCCGTTCACCCACACCGCATCTCACAAAGACACGGCGGTTGGAACCAAAAATCTCCAATTTGCACTCCAGTCCAAAACAGATTTCCACCGGTCATTGCTCCTGTTTCTTGGCCCAAGCGAGTCTCTTCTTATTATTGGTGTCCTTTAGCAGTGGTTTCTTTGCAGCAATTTGACCCTGAAGGCCTGATTCCCCCAGTCTCCTCTGAACAGTTAATGTTGAGATGTGTCTGTTACTTGAACTCTGTGAAGCATTTATTTGGGCTGCAATTTCTGAGGCTGGTAACTCTAATAACTTGTCCTCTGCAGCAGAGGTACGTCTGGGTCTTACTTTCCTGTGGCGGTCCTCATGAGAGCCAGTTTCATCATAGCGCTTGATGGTTTTTGCGACTGCACTGACATTTTCCAATTGACGGACCTTCATGTCTTAAAGTAATGATGGACTGTCGTTTCTCTTTGCTTATTTGAGCTGTTCTTGACATAATATGGACTTGGGTCTTTTACCAAATAGGGCTATCTTCTGTATAGCACCACTACCTTGTCACAACACAACTGATTGGCTCAAACGCATTAAGAAGGAAAGAAATTCCACAAATTAACTTTTAAGAAAGCACACCTGTTATTTGAAATGCATTCCAGGTGACTACCTCATGAAGCTGGTTGAGAGAATGCCAAGAGTGTGCAAAGCTGTCATCAAGGCAAAGGGTGGCTATTTGAAGAATGTCAAATATAAAATATTTTTTGATTTGTTTAACACTTTTTTGATGTCTTCACTATTATTCTGCAATGTAGAAAATAGTACAAATCAAGAAATACCCTGGAATGAGTAGGTGTGCTAAAACTTTTGTGTAGATTCCTTCGAGAAGATGTTAGTGAATCAAGTGGGGCATTTTCTGACTTCCAGGAATCATGGCCGAGAAGGGAAATCAACGGCTCCAGGCATGACCTCTTTTCAACTGGATAAGAAGGTACTCGGCTCTACGCTGCATTCGCAGGCGACGGTATTCCTTCCTCGGGAGAAGTGATCAGTAGTCCCAGCGGGAAGGAAAGGGTCCAGAATCTGCTTCGCCAGCAAAGAGGGAATATTCCAAAATGCAAGGCTATGGGCATCTCCGACTAGGCTGGTCTTTCTTCCTCCACTCCCTGAGCCGCGTGTGGCCTCCTCCACTGCCTCCACCCGGACCCCTCTCACATGGCCCAAGGACCTGGCTCTGGTGGCTATCCAGCCAGCTGTAATACCTGTATTACTGTGCTACAGAGTATCCTTTTCATCACAGGTTTTGGTAGCATTCAGCATCTGCCACAATGTTTTGCTCCATGTTTACCCCATTTCAGTTATCAGATCTGGTTGGATTTATCGTCCCATAGGCGTGGGAAAACGTTTAAAAAGTACTTCCGGGTCACAGTATTTTGGGAATCTTCCAAATAGAAGTCCCCAACGTAATAGTAGGACGTGTCAATAACCTGTACTTATTCATGATATATTAAATAATTGTCTAAACATTAACAATGATTCAAATGTAAGTGCTTCCCAACTCACACCATTAGAACTGTTCATGCTGCAGTAAAGGCCATTCAAATGAACAAGTGTGCTCTCTGCTGTCAAGGCAGTCAATATCAACACCATTACAATAAATCTTTTAATATTACTGTTTGCTAAACAGCATGTGTAAAGTTTTTTGGGCAATTGAGCTATTCTCTACAGGGACAAGGGGACAACGTATTGGGGACAACGTACAGGGACAACGTGTTGAATGCCATATAACACTGGTGTGTCATTCATGCTTGTGCCCTGCCAGGCATGAAAACTCCCATTCACTGATCTACACAGGCTGAGTGCTGTTTCGAGCTACTTGGTTCTATAGGAGTGGACTCGAACTAAGGTGAAATTAAGAGAGCTCGTCGAACGGTCACGCCAACAATCTATCCCAGCAATTGTGGATTGCTATCGTACATTTAGTGTAACAAACATTAGGAATGTTACGTTGCACCCCCCACACCTTCTGGTTGCAAATTAAAGCTACCCAGAAATGGATTTACCACACTGTTTATTTTACTGCTAGCGTGCAAGGTTTTCATAAGACTTTTACTCATGTGCCTTTTTACGGCTGGTCCTACAGTTTCTATGGTCATGTTGCAATAGCACCTGATTTCTGACCTCATTATGGGTTAGACAGTTGTCTCTGAGTGCGGGTTTACTACAGATGCTTCCCATTGGGGCGGCAGGGTAGCCTAGTGGTTAGACCGGTGGACTAGTAACCGGAAGGTTGCAAGTTCAACCCCCGAGCTGACAAGGTCTGTCGTTCTGCCCCTGAACAGGCAGAAAATAAGAATTTGTTCTTAACTGACTTGCCTAGTTAAATAAAGGTAAAAATCTGTGTACTTTTTGGGGGACTTCCAGGCTAGTAGTCAGCAGTTCATCGGTTTGACGTTACAGATAAATGGTTGATCTTTAGTGGGCCTCAACTCATAGGCCTACCATCAGAATGTCGCACACTAGGCAAATCACATTAGTCTGGCGTCTACATCTAGTTGCTTCGTCTCGTGCCATCTTTTCTCATTTATATCCAATCAGAATGACTTTTCATCGCAACACAACTGTTTTAATCTATATCCTACCTAATTGCTACTTCCTATTTTCCAGCATATGCTCGCAGCCTCAGATAAGGCGGTTCCCTCCGCATTGACATCTCGTCTCCGCGAGGTCGTCTTCTCAATGGTTTTTCTTGGTTCCTTCAATTGCAAGTTTACAACTCCTTCTATCACTCTTATTTCCTTCATGTGATTTAGGGTTTCTGATCTGGTCTTTCACCTTAAACACTAGCCTCACAGCTAAGCACTCTAAATCAGGTTCCTGGGGTACTATCATTAGCTCGCACTTACTCTCAATTCTTTCTCTTGCTTTATGCTAATACATCTTCACGCTCGACCCCACTCTGCTCCTAATCATTCTGTTTTCATCCCTCCTATTCAACCCTCTGTTTCACTTCTCTACTTTCTCAAGTAATATAAAGGGGCTATCTTTCCCCTCTACGCTACACTGGTCTTTTGTTCAGAACTGGAGCCGTAACCAACGTAGCTACATTAGGTATAATTCCACCATCACTCTCCAGCAACCAGGTCGCTGGTTATGCCCTGCTACACCTCATATGTTAGGCCCAATTTATTTGACATCTTCTTAGCATGGCTCCTTAACATAGCTACTTTTGTTAGCGAGTTTCCAATGACATGGATGCATGTGGTGGTCATTCATATTACACCTGGCTTTTGGGGCAGACATTCTTTGGCATGTGTCCCCATCGCTCGTTTATCGCATGCGTGATTGGGTTTAAAGCAGCAAACATCTCATATTTAACAAATCGCATTACAGCGTGTGTGGTTGGGTTCGACGTACCGTGATATGTAATATTTATTCTAAACAAATCAGCGTAACAATGCGAGGCACTCAGCAGGTCAGCATTGGGACGGGACTTGGGCAGGTGCCCATATCTTCCCCCATTTCAGCGTGCACTGTTGGGTTCAACGCTCAGTTAGCGTTTCATGTTAATCATGCATATCTCTTACAGCACGCGTGGCTGGGAAGCCATACATGCAGACGTCTCATTTCAACCAAACACATTACACAATTTTCATCCTGCGCTCAGTGCACTTGAATTAATAAACATTCCATATGATACTTTACATTACAGCAGTGGTTCCCAAACTAGGTGTTGCGACCCCATGTGGGATCGCCTGATATGAAAATGGGGTTGCGGGAGAATTTCCAAAATTTTGAAGACATTTTTTTACAACAAGTATCTCATCTTTGTATCTCAAAATTGTTGTAATGTGGTTAACCGTAAAAATAGAAATGAAAATTATTAAAATCTAAAAGATAAAATTCAACCAGAGAGTGCCCTTAGATTGTGGGAAAAGGCCGATTCAAGTGCAAGAGTCAAATGCGGCCTTTCGAGCTGTCAAGTGACCGAATGCTACAGAGAATGCATTCACGGGTCACTAGGAGTTTTGGTTCCTGTCTCCCTCAGAGAATTAAAACTCATGGTACCCTTCACCAGCTCATATCTGTGTGAAGCTGGATTCAGCAGTGCTCTCGTCTGCCTTAAAACCACATTTAGACCCAGGTTGGTTGTGACAGCAGAGATGAGGTGTGCACTGTTGACCCCGCCCCCTGAATTTGAGAATCTCTCACGTGACATGCATCAAGCACACCCATTTCATTAGTGGTGGTGAGATAAGAGACATTATGTCAGACCAATTTTGCAATTGACTGCCATACCCCCACATTAAACTTAATTAAAATTATTTTTTTTCAAATGGTTGCGGTCACGAGAATTTCAGATATATAAATGGGGTCGTGGACGAAAAACATTTGGGAACCCCTGCATTACAGCTTAATGGCACTTTTGTTCTTCGCATATATCTATGTTACATCTATTTATCTTGTCTTCAATCCCTTCTCCCTGGTGAGGAACTTATTTATTTTGGGGGGTTTTGATGCCAGCTGCCCAGCATAGGGCAACCTGTCATCAGCATCTGGCTCCGTGGAGCATTCCTCTGAAATGAGGCCTACCCCAAACTATAAAATTACATATTGTATTCTGTCTCTATTATTCAGTTAAGCCTTTACTTGATTGAAATGTAGTTTACGAAAGTTTAATCAGTAAGGCTGGTGTGAATGGATCATCACTTTTTATTCATCTACTAAACTCATATAATTCACATCACTTCCGATCTCTCTCATCATCATAGCAGGTATTTATTTTTATGGTAGTGGTCATAATGATACCTCATCAACATAGCTGGTATTTATAGGGCAGTGTTTATAATGTTACCTCATTTATAGGTATTTATAGGTCAGTGTTTATAATGTTACCTCATTAGCATAGCCGGTATTTATAGGGTAGTGTTTATAATGTTACCTCATTAGCATAGCCGGTATTTATAGGGCAGTGTTAACAATGTTACCTCATTAGCATAGCCGGTATTTATAGGGCAGTGTTTATAATGTTACCTCATTAGCATAGCCGGTATTTATAGGGCAGTGTTTATAATGTTACCTCATTAGCATAGCCGGTATTTATAGGGCAGTGTTTATAATGTCACCTCATTAGCATAGGCGGTATTTCTAGGGCACTGTTTATAATGTTACCTCATTAGCATAGCCGGTATTTACAGGGCACTGTTTATAATGTTACCTCATTAGCATAGCTGGTATTTACAGGGCAGTGTTTATAATCTTACCTCATTAGGATAGCCGGTATTTATAGGGCAGTGTTTATAATGTTACCTCATTAGCATAGCCGGTATTTATAGGGCAGTGTTTATAATGTTACCTCATTAGCATAGCCGGTATTTATAGGGCAGTGTTTATAATGTTACCTCATTAGCATAGCCGGTATTTATAGGGCAGTGTTTATAATGTTACCTCATTAGCATAGCCGGTATTTATAGGGCAGTGTTTATAATGTTACCTCATTAGCATAGCCGGTATTTATAGGGCAGCGTTTAAATGTTACCTCATTAGCATAGCCTGTATTTATAGGGCAGTGTTTATAATGTTACCTCATTAGCATAGCCGGTATTTATAGGGCAGTGTTTATAATGTTACCTCATTAGCATAGCCGGTAATTATAGGGCAGTGTTTATAATGTCACCTCATTAGCATAGCCGGGATTTATAGGGCAGTGTTTATAATGTTACCTCATTAGCATAGCTGGTATTTATAGAGCAGTGTTTATAATGTTACCTCATTAGCATAGCCGGTATTTATAGGGCAGTGTTTATAATGTTACCTCATTAGCATAGCCGGTATTTATAGGGCAGTGTTTATAATGTTACCTCATTAGCATAGCCGGTATTTATAGGGCAGTGTTTATAATGTTACCTCATTAGCATAGCCGGTATTTATAGGGCAGTGTTTAAATGTTACCTCATTAGCATAGCCTGTATTTATAGGGCAGTGTTTATAATGTTACCTCATTAGCATAGCCGGTATTTATAGGGCAGTGTTTATAATGTTACCTCATTAGCATAGCCGGGATTTATAGGGCAGTGTTTATAATGTTACCTCATTAGCATAGCTGGTATTTATAGAGCAGTGTTTATAATGTTACCTCATTAGCATAGCTGGTATTTATAGAGCAGTGTTTATAATGTTACCTCATTAGCATAGCCGGTATTTATAGGGCAGTGTTTATAATGTTACCGCATCAGCATTGCAGATATGGTAATGATTATAACATTATGTCATGAGTGTCAATTAAGGCAGCCCTTTGCACCTCTCTGATTCAGAGGGGTTGGGTTAAATGCGGAAGAGACATTTCAGTTGAATGCATTCAGTTGTACAACTGACTGGGTATCCTCCCTTTACCTTTTCCTTTCCTGTCAGCATGGCAGGTATTTATTTATATGGTATTGTTATTAATGATGCCTCGTCAGCATAGCAGATGTTTATATGGTATTGTTATTAATGTGACCTCGTCAGCATAGCAGATGTTTATATGGTGTTGTTATTAATGTGACCTCGTCAGCATAGCAGATGTTTATATGGTGTTGTTATTAATGTGACCTCGTCAGCTTAGCAGATGTTTATATGGTATTGTTATTAATGTGACCTCTTCAGCATAGAGATGTTTATATGGTAGTGTTATTAAACCTACTTGACAATCTATGGAAAGACCTTAAAATGGTTGTAATGATCAACAACCAATTTGACAGAGGTTGAAGAATTTTGAAAATAATAATGGCTAAATGTTTCACAATCCAGGTGTGGAAATCTCTTAGGACCAGATTCCAACCCGAGTTAAGCGTGCGCAAATGGAACGTAATTCCTTTTATGTGCTTTCCTTTATCCGTATTCTGACCTTGAATTTAAGCATGAGAATAGCATGCTTTTCACCCACTTTTCGTTTGAGGTGGAGCTCGAATAAATGAAGATGTGTCTACAGATAAGACGCATTCTGATCTTGACTTAATTCCCTAATAATTCCAAGACTTTTACTTGGGAAAAAAACATGAATGTCTGGTGAGTCTACCGGTTCTAAGTGGGAAAAGATTCTACTTAATATTTTTCTGAAATAAATAACACCATTCTCCATGCACGGTAATATATAGCTTGATAAGATCTATTCATAAGAGCTAGGTAAATGAGTAATCTGCTTGCAGAAGGGGATGCCCATAGCAATTGTTTTAGGCATATGAAAACAAACTGAAAAGCATTTCAAAATGACATATATCATGGACCGTTTTAAACAGTGAAGTAGGATATAAAAAGCTGTGCGGTTATTTAGAATTCTAATTGTGTGCCTTCACGATTTATGTGGATGAAATCTGGAGACCCAAGCCATAGGTTTCTGTATGGCTGAACCTGCTGAGTTGATCAAATCTGGACACCCAAGCTATAGGTTTCTGTAGGGCTGAATCTGCTGAGTTGATGAAATGTGGAGACCCAAGCTATATGTTTCTGTAGGGCTGAACCTGCTGAGTTGATGAAATCTGGACACCCAAGCTATAGGTTTCTGTATGGCTGAATCTGCTGAGTTGATGAAATCTGGAGACCCAAGCTATAGGTTTCTGTAGGGTTGAACCTTCTGAGTTGATGAAATGTGGAGACCCAAGCTGTAGGTTTCTGTAGGGTTGAACCTTCTGAGTTGATGAAATGTGGAGACCCAAGCTATAGGTTTCTGTAGGGTTGAACCTTCTGAGTTGATGAAATGTGGAGACCCAAGCTATAGGTTTCTGTATGGCTGAACCTGCTGAGTTGATGAAATGTGGAGACCCAAGCTATAGGTTTCTGTAGGGTTGAACCTTCTGAGTTGATGAAATGTGGAGACCCAAGCTATAGGTTTCAGTAGGGTTGAACCTTCTGAGTTGATGAAATGTGGAGACCCAAGCTATAGGTTTCTGTAGGGTTGAACCTTCTGAGTTGATGAAATGTGGAGACCCAAGCTATAGGTTTCTGTATGGCTGAACCTGCTGAGTTGATGAAATGTGGAGACCCAAGCTTTAGGTTTCTGTAGGGTTGAACCTTCTGAGTTGATGAAATGTGGAGACCCAAGCTATAGCTTTCTGTAGGGTTGACCCTTCTGAGTTGATGAAATGTGGAGACCCAAGCTATAGGTTTCTGTATGGCTGAACCTTCTGAGTTGATGAAATGTGGAGACCCAAGCTATAGCTTTCTGTAGGGTTGAACCTTCTGAGTTGATGAAATGTGGAGACCCAAGCTATAGCTTTCTGTAGGGTTGAACCTTCTGAGTTGATGAAATGTGGAGACCCAAGCTATAGCTTTCTGTAGGGTTGATGTACATGCTTTAGAATGTTTTGATTATATGCCTTGGCTTTCCTTTGTTTTATTTTACAATTTGTTTCATGTTAAATATTAGCCACTATCAGGAAGTAATACCCACGTACATATATTTTTGCATCATTCCATTCCGTTTACCTTTCTTTCCTCTGTCACGTCCTTGTCAATTGTTCCTGAGGGTTACTAGCATTAGTGGATCACATTAGACTAACATTGTGCAATAATTTAGGACATTTAGCTTACTTGAATCATCATGGAACTCAGACCACACTAGCAAGTTAAACTTGGAGCCTGGTGCACGTTTCCATGATGAGTGATAATTAGGGTAAATTTATAGGATTCTTTTTCAACCCTTCTTGTACACTTTTCTACTTTCCAATATTTCATGGATTGAACAATTGAATATGACAACTTTCAGGTTGAATCCAACCACAGTTTTTTTTATTCATCAATATACAGTATCTCTTGTGTAAAGGCTCTCAACAGTTTTTTTTTTAATGATTCATACTTTCATAACCTTAAAATATCCCTAAATAAACTACAAGATCAGAGTATTATTAAATCTACCAGTTGGTGCTGAAACGGAGACGAATACGCATAGAGGGCTTTCTTTCATTTCTTTCATTGTGCGCTGCCCTATGGGACTCCCAATCATGGCCGGTTGTGATACAGCCTGGAATCGAACCAGGGTCTGTAGTGACGCCTCTAGCACTGAGATGCACCATTGCGCCACGCAGGAGCCTCCCTATGTCACACAGTGTGTATTAAATACAACGTGTGAATTGGAAATGTGTTTTTTGCATATCCCAACTCTCCCTGATACACCCTCAGAGAGTGGGGTCACTGGAGCAATTAGGGAAAAGTGCCTTTCTCAAGGGCACATCGAAAGATTTTTCTGGGATTTGAACTAGCAACCTTTCAGTTATTGGCCCAACGCTCTAACTGCCGCCCAAGTGAACATGTATTTGTTTTTTTGAATCTCTCATGTTTTTATTCTCTTGCCATTTGCCCTATACACACATATCCCCACAAAAATATAAGTCCGAGATACAGCCAATTATGTCCTGGCTATATCTCGAAATCTGTTTTTTTTTGTTGGTTTTTGTGCCATTCATTTCACTCAAGACACCTTCTAAGTTTTGAAGCTTTCAGGGGGTGCAGCAGGGGGTTCAGCAGGCCAAGGTGTAGTGAGAGAGGAGTGCAATGGGTTGCGGTTGCTAGGCAACAGGTGTTGTGATTAACAAAGCGGGTCTAGATGGCTCTGTGGTGGGATACTATCGCTAATTGACAGCAGTTTTCCCACAGGGACTTGTTCTAACCCTGAGACCCTGGAATGAGAGGAGTGTGTGTGTGTGTGTGTGTGTGTGTGTGTGTGTGTGTGGACATGTTTAACTTTTTAGTAATAGTAAACTAACTTGTTAGTTAAAATTGTTACCAACTGGGGCCAAAAATGCTAATTCTAGGGGGTTTAGGGAAGGTTAGAATCAGTGTTAGAGTTAGAAATACGTTAAGGGTTAGGAGCTAGAGTTAGTTTTAGGGTCAGGGTTAGGGGTTAGGTTTAGGGTTAAGGTTAGGTTGTTGGGTTAAGGTTAGGGTTAAGGTTAGAGTAAGGGTAAGTGTACGGGTTAGGTTTAGGTTTAGGTTTAGGATTAGGGTTACGGTTAGGGAAAATAGGATTTTGAATGGGCCTGAATTGTGTGTCGCCACAAGTTTAGTTGTACAAGACTGTTTGTGTGCGCACGTGTGAGTGTGCTAATATGTGTGTGTGTGCTCAGGGCAGTGGGAGAGGACAATAGTAAAGGGTGGGGGTCTGTGAGATACACTGGCAGGCAGGGCAGACAAGAAGGACTCTGGGGGTCCCGCTGTGCTCTCTGATGGGGTTGGAGGGTCTTGCTCCACTGCCTTACTAACTGCATCCCAAGTGGCACCCTATTCCCTACAGAGTGCAGTACTTTTGAACTTTTTACCAGATCCCTATGGGTCCTGGTCAAGAGTAGTGGACTACTTAGGGAATAGGGTGCCATTTAGGGCACATTCACTGTGAAACACCATCTGGAATGGCTTCACAGCTCCTCTGACCCCTTCACAAGCCCTCTGAAAACACAACACCAACTCCCTCAAAATACTACTCTCTCTCTGCCTCAAAACCCCAACCCCCTAAAAACACTACTTTTCCTCCACTCAAAATACTACTCTCTCATGCCCTCAAAATATGACTTTCTCACCCCCTCAAACTAATACTCTCTCACAACCAGTGTTGAGGAGTAGTGAACTAGGTATAGTTCAACTAGTAATTTATTTCCATTTTGCATTACCTTGGTGGTAGTTGAACTAAATTCAAATCTTGGTAGTGTTTTCAGTAATTCATACTTTTTGACATGTAGAGGTGTAGCTAACTATTGGAACTAAACACTACTTTTTTGCAAAAAGAAAATGTTATATTGGTGAAGTAGGCAATATTGTTTTCCAGCATCACACCCGTCTAATTCTCACTTGAAACATAGATGTTGTGTTTAATAGGCTAAATTACACATTATGTTAACATCTGATACCAGGGTGATCTGTTCTTGCAATTTGTAGTCTTTGAGATTAAGTTATGATAATGTATTTCCAAGTAACTTTAGTTAAGTAAACTATATTTTTTCTTAAGGATAGCTTAACTTCTTCCAGTGTGAAGTAACTGGTAGCTTGGTAAACTATATTTTCAGAGTAGCTTCCACAACACTGCTCACAACTAACAAAATACTAATTTCACCCCCCAAAATAGTCCTCTCTCTCAGCCTCAAAACCCAACCCCCTAAAAATACTACTCCCACTACACTCAAATACTACTCTTTCATAACTCAAAACACTAATCTTCCCCCCTCAAAATACTATCTCTCGGCCTCAAAATACTACTCTCACCCCCTCAAAATACTACTCTCTCTAGGGCCTCAAAACAACAACCCCCTAAAAATACTACTCTTTCTCCACTCAAAATACTATTCTCTCATGCCCTCAAAATATTACTTTCTCACCCCGTCAATATATTACTCTTTCACCGACTCTAAATACTACCGTCTCTCCCTCTTAAAATACTACTCTCTCACCTCCTCAAAACAGAACACCGACCCCCTCAAAATACATTCCTCTTTACTCAAAACTCGCATATTTCCTTTATCAAACTCATCTATAATTCTATACCAGCATGAAATATAGTCTGAAACATTTAGTTTTTTTTCTATGATTGAGAGTAGAATTGTCACAGTATGCCTACATTTGAATTTAGAGAAAATCTAAGAAGCAAAGGAGGGAGGTAAAAGAAGAGAAGAGAGGGTCAAAAAGAGGTGAGACAAATCCTGTTGTGGAGAAAAAGGAGAAACAACGTTTGATATTCTGTGCATGGCCCGGGGTTCATCTGATTGGTGTGAAGAAGTTGGGAGGCCTCTGGTTTAGGAGTCCTCAGATGCATCGGCTCTGTCCCAAATAGTACCCACTTGTCTACGTAGCCCACCCATTGTGCTCTGGTCAAAAGTAGTGCACTATGTAGGGAATAGGGTGCAATTTGGGACACAGACATGGGCTTATGAGGAACAGTCCACCGGGACAGAGCTGTTGCAGAGGAGTGTGAGTCATGGCTCCATGATTCTAAATAGGGCAGTCTGGCACATGATCCTTTCATACACAAGCTACAGTATGCAACACTGTTTGATGGACAGCTACAAACTACAGCATACAACACTGTTTGATGGACAGCTACAAACTACAGCATACAACACTATTTGGTGGACAGCTACAAACTACAGCATACAACACTGTTTGATGGACAGCTACAAACAATAGCATACAACACTGTTTGATGGACAGCTACAAACTACAGCATACAACACTGTTTGATGGTGGACAGTTCCTGGATTTGACCTACATATGATTTGTTTTCAACTTCAGTTCAAGGAAAACGATGAATGTTTCCCTTATTTTCATGTCTGATAAAACAAGTAAATCAACTCACTATCTTGCCAATAATGTGAACATATATTTTTTATGTAGCCTAAACATCCTGTTTACATCCTGTTATGTAGAATTATTATGTATTGTGTTCCAATGATTTATCACTTACATAAACCTATAAATCTACTTTGTATTTAGCAACGATTTATGATGTATGGCATCTCAATGTGTTCTACATTATTAAATATATTTAGGGATATACTAGACCAATTATCATGAAATTAATATGACCCGTTTATTAAAGTGTGTGAGTGTGAATACCTGCGTGCGCACGTGTGTTTGTGTGTGTGTGTGTGTGTGCTCTACTAGAACACATTTCCCATAATGCATTTGGAATGACTTGTGTAAATGACCCCATTTACTGAGCTGAGTTGTCACATATATAATCAGAGGGGGAATTGCATTTCTCACAGTATGGTTGTTTCACGATAAAACCATGACATTTCCACAATAATTATCTCCAAATTACTGTTGAATGTATGCTAAAAGGATTATGTCTTAGGATCTAAACTGCTCCGAGCTGCAGCGTCCCTTTCTCTCTCTCTCTCTCTCTCTCTCTCATTTAAATATGTTGACGTTGACTTTGACATTGTGATGTACGCCACACTTGCGCTGCATACCAATGCATCCTGTACTCCTCTCTCCACCTCTTCCCCAATCTCACAGAGGACCCTGGTCACCTCAACCTGTGTCATTTAAAATGTTAATGGTTGCTTGTTCTACATTAACGTGCAAAAGAGAGGAAGGGAGAGGACTTTATGGACAAGTCCATTCAGATGACCGACTACCACTCTCACCTTCCTCCAGACATCCACCTAGTTATAATTAGAATGGGAAGAACACAACTCCCCTTGAATACCTTTATCAGTTTTAATGATTTAAATCAAGGACATTGGGGAGTACAGACTTTTAGAAAGGACTCATTTTCTAATATTATTAAGTGGCGGGGAGGACAATATTCTAGATTTTCAACCCCTGCTAAATATAGCTGAACTAGCTAACTTCTCAGCAGGTAAAAAAATATATTTTGTCACAGCCACAGAAGTAACACCTCTGCAACAGGTCACAGAGAACAAGACTAATTGTACTTTTCAACTCATTAGAATATCTCACAGTTTGAATTCACCAGACAAGCTCCTTGTGGAGAGAATAAAGCCTGATTATGTACAAACGTTCCAATATGTCAGAAGAGGCCACAAAGCATTTTAAGAGGTGCTCACTACTAGGCACTTTGGTATTATAATTACACAACACGTTTATAAAGTTATCAGAGCTCTGCATTTGCAAAGTAATAACAAGTTCAAGAGATCGTCTAATTCTGTATTGACCTGTCTACTTGTGGTGTCTCAACTAAATTCCCTATGGAGATTTTATACAGCACTCAATCCTCATGTACATCTCACCCAGTGAGATCCCTCTATACTAGAGTACGTGCTGTACTTTCCAGTACTTTCCATAGACAGTATGATTAGGTTAAATCAGTTGAATGGGTGCGTCTTTACAGATATACAGGAAGTCTACAGTCTACAGTCTGGCCAATACCAACAGAGAGTTGGATCAGAAGGTATAGGGAAGGTTGCATTCATCCTCATGATCGCAAATTAACCTGAGCAGGTCTTTGATTAGACCCTCTCCTTACATCCAACTGACTTGATTGCATCCATGGCTCGAGGCTAAGGTTTCACTACATTTTGAGCTGAGTTTGAGTTACGCTTGTTTTATAACCTGCTTGTATAAGGATGGAAGGGATTAACTCTACACACATACAGTATGCACACACACACACACACACGGCCAATCACAGGGAATGCACATCAATATGATTTTAACGTCGGGTGAACTAAAAGTGATGCGGTGGAGGATTGTAGCCAGGCGGATCAGACACTGAGAGGTAAAGCGAAGGAAACTGTATAATTCATCTCACATGTAGTGTAGATTAAAATCCTGTACAGACATAGCTAGCTACATAGTTCAATTCCTGTGGATGCTCATTGTAATGGCCGCCTGGGAAGGAGGGGATCTGTAGCTCTGGGATTGAGATGTTGTCGTAGGATACACCTGACACATGAAGGGAGAGGGACGCGTAGCAACACATAGAGACACAAGTGTGTCCCAAATGGTACCCTACCCCCTATATAGTGCGCTTCTTTTGACCAGTACTGCTCCATTACAAGAGGCAGTAAAAATGGAGAAAAGGAGGAGGAATTATGCACAGATGTGACTTCGACAATGGATTTTACAGTGCTTCTTCCTCAATCTCTCCCCTGTCTCTATATAGTGCGCTTTTTTTGACTAGGACCCATGCTATATAGTGCACTTCTTTTGACCAGGGCCCATAGGAAATAGGGTGCCATTTGAGAGGGAAGACCTGAGCCACTCTAGGTTGTCAAACCTTTCAGAGACAGGGGCAAGATTGAGGAAGAAGCACTGTAAAATCCATTGTCGAAGTCACATCTGTGCATAATTCCTCCTCCTTTTCTCCATTTTTACTGCCTCTTGTAATGGAGCAGTACTGCCGGCCAGGGTTTCAAAGGTGTTCCTTGGTGGGAAAGCTTTACAGTCGCACTGTTTCAAAGTGTCTCTGTGATTTGACTCCATGTGGTGTGAAATGATCTCTTTTTTTCTCCTTTCCTCCTTTCACACTGCTTCAAAGAATCTTATGTTGCAGAGAGGCTACAGCAATAAAGCAGAGAAAGCATTGTAAGACTAATTTTACACATAGGGGGATCCAGCAGTCTTGTCTACCACTTGTGTGAGTAGTAGGTAGTGGGTAGTGGGTAGTGGGTGTGGGTAGTGGGTAATGGGTGTGGGTAGTTGGTGTGGGTTGTGGGTAGTATGTAGTGGGTGTGGGTAGTGGGTAGTATGTAGTATGTAGTGGGTAGTGGGTGTGGGTAGTGGGTAGTGGGTAGTGGGTGTGGGTAGTATGTAGTGGGTAGTGGGTAGTGGGTAGTGGGTAGTATGTAGTGGGTGTGGGTAGTGGGTAGTATGTAGTGGGTAGTGGGTGTGGGTAGTATGTAGTGGGTAGTGGGTGTGGGTAGTGGGTGTGGGTAGTGGGTAGTATGTAGTGGGTGTGGGTAGTGGGTAGTGGGTAGTATGTAGTGGGTAGTGGGTGTGGGTAGTATGTAGTGGGTAGTGGGTAGTGGGTAGTGGGTGTGGGTAGTGGGTGTGGGTAGTGGGTGTGGGTAGTGGGCAGCTGGGAGGGTGGGAGGTAGAGCAGTGCTGCGACCGCTGCCTAGGAGGCCCATTCTCTCTTTCAAATCAAATCAAATCAAATGTTATTTGTCACATGCGCTGAATACAACAGATGTAGACCTGAAAGGCTTACTTACAAGCCCTTAACCAACAATGCTTTAAAAAATAAATAAAATAAGTGCTAAGTAAAAAAATAGAAAATAGTAGAAAATAGAAAGTAAAAGTAAAAAATAATTAAACAGCAGCAGTAAAATAACAAGAAAGGCTATTTACAGGGTGTATCGGTACAGAGCCAATGTGTGGGGGCACCAGTTAGTTGAGGTGATTGAGGCAATATGTACATGTAGGTAGAGTTAAATTGACTATGCATAGATAATAAACAGAGAGTAGCAGCAGCATAAAAGAGGGGTCTGGGTAGCCCGTTGATTAGCTGTCACGGAGTCTTATGGCTTGGGAGTAAAAGCTGTTAAGAAGCCTTTTGGACCTCGACTTGGCACTCCGGTACTGCTTGTTGTGCAGTAGCAGAGAGAACAGTCTATGACTTGGGTGGCTAGAGTCTATGACAATTTTTAGGGCCTTCCTCTGACACCGCCTGATATAGAGGTCCTGGATGGCAGGAAAACTTGGCCCCAGTGATGTACTGGGCCGTACACACTACCCTCTGTAGTGCCTTGCGGTCAGAGGCCGAGCAGTTGCCATACCAGGCAGTGATGGGTGCAGCTGTAGAACCTTTTGAGGATCTGAGGACCCATAACAAATCTTTTTAGTTTCCTGAGGGGGAATAGGCTTTGTCGTGCCCTCTTCACAACTGTCTTAGTGTGTTTGGACCATGATAGTTTGTTGGTGATGTGGACACCAAGCTCTCAACCTGCTCCACTACAGGCCGTCGATGAGAATGGGGGCGTGCTCGGTCCTCCTTTTACTGTAGTCCACAATCATCTCCTTTGTCTTGACACCACACAACCAGGTCTCTGATCTCCCTATAGGCTGTCTCATCGTTGTCGGTGATCAGCCCTACCACTGTTGTGTCATCGGCAAACTTAATAATAGTGTTGGAGTCGTGCCTGGCCATGCAGTCATGAGTGAACAGGGAGTACAGGAGGGGACTGAGCACACACCCCTGAGGGGCCCCCGTGTTGAGGATCGGCATGGCGGATATCTTGTTCCCTACCCATACCACCTAGGGGCAGCCCGTCAGGAAGTCCAGGATCCAGTTGCAGAGGGAGGTGTTTAGTCCCATGGTCCCTAGCTTATTGATGAGCTTTGAGGGCACTATGGTGCTGAACACTGAGCTGTAGTCAATGAACAGCATTCTCACATAGGCGTTCCTTTTGTCCAGGTGGGAAAGGGCATTGTTGAGTGCAATATACGGATGGCATCATCTGTGGATCTGTTGGGGCGAAATGCAAATTAGAGTGGGTCTAGGGTTTCTGGGATGATGGTGTTGATGTGGTCTTGACCAGCCTTTATCAATCCATTCTGGTTTGGAACTACTCAGCTTGAGCTCAGAACAACATGCCTCATGGGAGTGTTCCTGCTAACAGACTTAAAACCATGCATGTTGTACATTTTGACATGGAGGCCATGCCTGTACACTTAGTAAAACGTGGTTATTGCTCAGAGAGGGAGACTGCTACTGTGTTGTTACACAGACAAATTCGATGAGACAAGACAACCTAGTCGTGTTTAATATGTGTCCAGATTTTTTTTTTATCAGTGGCCGACTGCATCAGTCTACACACACCATTGATAAAGTCATACACAGCAGATCGTGTGGAGAGAAAGAGAGAGGGATCAATGATTCAACTGAGAATGGAAACATATCACCATCACCTCGATCACATGCTTGAATTAACAACACCCTTCTGCAAGTGCTGTTGACCTATAGGCCCTGGTCAAAAATAGTGCACTGCGTAGAGAATAAGGTGCCATTTGGGACACAGTCAATGGTTCTGATCATAGCCCCCTCGTGGGTAGTGGGAACCCACCCACGGCTGGTGCCCTATTTGTCAGCCCAGTGATGAGTGTTGCAGAGATGACACAAGCCCACCCTGTGTGTGCATGTGTGTGTTTGTGCATGTGTTAGGGGTGATTACCTCATCACCCAATACCCTCAGAATCCTCTGCTCCCTACCTGCGATGCAACAGTTACCTGTAGGATGGTGTTAAAGAGATTGAACAGGATCTTAAGCACTCACAAATGTGTAACATAAAATATGAAATGAATAACATAGTACACATTATATGTGTACCTGTTGTGACTCATGAATGCTACTTTTAAAACTACTATCTGAAATTATACAAAACATTTTTGGCATCACTTTAAACGGTTCAAGTTTCAGTTGTTGAGAGCAAATAATGAGACACTCACTGGCAACTACTCAATGGAAAGTGTGTGTGTGTGTGTGTGTGTGTGTGTGTGTGTGTGTGTGAATGACAGGTCCTATCATAAGTGATGACACCTCTTAGTTTAGCGAGCGTGCTGATCTCGTCCCTAGCTTTCATATCTCTCTCTCTCCCAGTCTTAATTAGGATGTTTCTGAGCAGAGAGAGAGGACACACAAACAAACCAACGAACCAACTAACTGCTGGTCTGAGATGAATCATGAATCGTGAAAATGGAGACAGGTTGACGGAGGGAAAATTGTGTTCTGTTTGCACCAAGCACGATCATTACCTCGCTCCCTCGCTTCCTGCCAAGTTCCACCTCCCCTCCCCCTCATTACTCACAGTGTCAAATTGCAGCCTGAACGACTCCTTAAGGCATCGGCATGCTTCAGTTCGGCTGACACCTAGCCCAACTCAGCTAACTAAACGAGTGCGCTTGCATGCTACCTTAGTAAACGAGAACAAAAGCGGCAATAGTACTGTTTGTCAATTTTGACACGCCGTTGCCAGCATATACACTACTGTCAATAATTTTGACGGTTTTGCCAAATTTATCAAAGATGTTTGATGCAGTATTTTTCAATTAAAAAAGGTGCATGAAAACGAAACGTCTCTCGTTGAATGACAATAAAGACTTTATTGAAGAATGCCTACTGTAGACCAATCACTGACGTAGGGGAGTAGACTCTGGCTCCAAACTTCGGCTTACCTCCAGAAAAAAATATTGTGTGTACTCACCAATGTCCCAAACGAATAAAAACATCACAAAATGTCATCATAATATATGCACGAACTCTATCGAACTGTTTCGGCTGGGAAGCATGTGGACGCCTTTGCACTCAGAGACCCCTCAGAGACCCCTCAGTAGAGGGGTCTCTGTTAGAAATGGTGTCCCATAATCCCTGGTGACCCTGGAAATGATGCCACCATGGAAACCTGTCACACACTCCTAATTGGAATAACCAGCTCATACAACATCAACTTAACAAAGAAACTTGATAAGCTATTCTATACATGACAGTATAGCAAGTAGCCTTGCCCGAGCCAGCAAGGCCCATAGGGCAGGAGTCTATCTCCTGTTGCTGTATTGTGAGGCAGCTTGATGTACAAGTATACCCCCTGGACAGGACGTTAGTCTATTACAGGGCCTAGATGACAGTATAACAGTATATACTTTAAAAGCAAAGAAAGTAACAAAAGTCTAATTAAATATACACCGAGTGCTCTTTCCATGACACCGACTGACCAGCTGAATCCAGGTGAAAGCTATGATCCCTTATTGATGTCCCCTGTTAAATCTACTTCAATCAGTGTAGATGAAGGGGAGGATATAGGTTAAAGAGGATTGTTAAGCCTTGAGACAATTGAGACATGGTTTGTGTGTGTGCGATTCAGAGGGTGAATTGGCAGACAAAAGATTTAAGTGCCTCAAGCTCACAGAACGGGCCGTTGAGCGCTGAAGCGCGTAGCACAGAAAAATAATCTGTAACACTCACTACCGAGTTCCAAACTGCCTCTGGAAGCAACGTCAGCACAATAACTGTTCATCGGGAGCTTCATGAAATAGGTTTCCATGGCCGAGCAGCCACACACAAGCCTAAGATCACAATGCGCAATGCCAAGTGTCGGCTGGAGTGGTGTAAAGGTCAGCGCCATTGGACTCTTGAGCAGTGGAAACGCATCCTCTGGAGTGATGAATCACGCTTCACCATCTGGCAGTGTGATGGATGAATCTGGGTTTGGTGGATGCCAGGAGAACACAACCTTCCCCAATGCATATTGACAACTGTAAAGTTTGGTGGAAGAGGAATAATGGTCTGGGCTGTATTTCATTGTTCGGGCTAGGCCCCTTAGTTCCAGTGAAGGGAAATCTTAACGCTACAGCATACAATGACATTCTAGATGATTCTGTGCTTCCAACGTTGTTGCAACAGTTTGGGGAAGGCCCTTTCCTGTTTCAGCATGGCAATTCCCCCGTGCACAAAGCGAGGTGGTTTGTCGTGATCGGTGTGGAAGAACTTGACTGGCCTGCAAAGATCCCTGACCTCAACCCCATCGAACACGTTTGGGTTGAATTAGAACGCAGACTGCGAGCCAGGCCTAATCGCACAACATCAGTCCCCGACCTCACTGACGCTCTTGTGGCTGAATTGAAGCAAGTCCCCGCAGCAATGTTCCAACATCTAGTGGAAAGCCTTCCCGGAACAGTGGAGGCTGTTATTGCAGCAAAGGGGGGACCAACTCCATATTAATGCCCATGATTTTGGAATGAGATGTTTGATGAACAGGTGTCAACATACTTTTGGTCATGCAGTGTAACATAATTGTCACGAATACCACCGAAGGTGGCTCCACTTCCTGTTCGGGTGGGGGTCGTCGTCGCCGGTCTATTAGCTGCCACCGATCCCTTTTTCCTTTTTGTTTGTTTTTGTCTAATTGTTTTCACCTGTTCCTTGTTGGGGTTTTGGGATGGGTGTTATTTAAGTTTGTTTAGCCCACTGGTGTTTTGCGGGCTTGTGGTTATTTTACGTTAGTGGTGTTTGTTGACTTTTGGGTTTCCGCTGTCCGGTATTTTTGTAACAGTGGTTTTGGGTTTGTTGCACCTGTGTTTTGGGCTTCACCCATGTTTGTACCTGTTACTTTGATTGAGGACATTAAAGCGTTCTTTCCAGTCTATCTTCTGCTCTCTGCGTCTGACTCCACACCCATCACTGTCCCGAGTTACAGAAGCCCGCACCACCATATGGAGTCAGCAGGAGCAGCGACCACCTCTCTCCTCAAGATGGAGGAAAGAGTCCTTCATCATACGTCCATCCTCCATCGCATCGGATCAGCGATGGATCAAATGACGGAGAGGATGGACCGTTGGGAGAGGAGTGGTCTCCTACTACCCCACCTACCCTCCCACCAGCAACTCTACCATCTCCTCCAGCAGGATCCGGTGCCAGCGCGCTGCGTATCACGCCTCCGAGTGAGTACAATGGAGCCGCGGCGGGGTGCCAGGGATTCCTGTTACAACTAGAGCTCTACCTGGCCACCGTTCGGCCGGCTCCCTCGGACGAGGAGAGCGTGAGTGTCCTCGTCTCCTGCCTGACGGGTGGAGCCCTGGAGTGGGCCAATGCCGTCTGGAACGGGCCTGACTCAGCGAGGGGCCACTACCCGGAGTTCACCCGCCGTTTCCGGGCCGTGTTCGATCATCCTTCGGAGGGCCGAGCGGCGGGTGAGAGGTTGTTCCATCTCCGGCATGGGACGAGGAGCGCGCAGGACTTCGCGCTGGAATTCTGGACCTTGGCCGCTGGAGCGGGGGGAACGACAGGGCCCTGATAGACCATTACAGGTGTAGCCTAAGAGAGAACGTCTGCAGGGAGCTGGCTTGTCGGGACACTACGCTCAGCTTGGATGAGCTGATCGACATGTCAATCCGGCTAGACCATCTGCTGGCTGCACGCGGACGTTCTGAAAGGGTCCTGTCAGTTCCACCTCCTGGCCCCCCTGCTCCCATCTCGATGGAGCTAGGAGGGGCTGCATCTAGAGAGACCGGAGGAGGAGGCTCCTCCTGTACCCATTGTGGCCAGAGAGGGCACACTTTCGGTCGGTGCTGGAGGAGTCCATCTGGGAGTCGAGAGGGCAGGCAGAACACTCCTCGGTCACCCCAGGTGAATCTGCACCACACAGAGCTTCCTGTTGGTCACATGTTTTTGTTAATTTGTTTCCTGAAGTTTTTCCCCTCTCTCCAGCATAAGGCGCTAGTCGATTCAGGCGCATCGGGACATTTTATAGATCGCGGACTCGCCCAGAGGTTGAGGATTCCGTTAGTTAAGGTAGACCCCCCCTTCCCCGTGCACTCCTTAAATAGTCAACCGTTAGGGTCAGGACTGGTCAGGGAGGCCACGATTCCTCTGGAGATGATTATGGCCAGGACCGGCCAGGGGAGTGGGCGAGATACATCCCCTGGGCTGAAATGGCCCAGAACTCACTAAGCCACTCCTCTACCAACATGTCACCGTTTGAGTGTGTGTTGGGGTACCAGCCGGTTCTGGCACCATGGCATCAGAGCCAGACCGAGGCTCCTGCGGTGGAGGAGTGGGTGCAGCGCTCTAAGGAGACCTGGAGAGCCGTCCAGGAGTCATTGCGTCAGGCGAGTGGACGGTAGAAGAGGAGCGCTGACTGTCACCGAGGCCCCCGTGTTTGCACCGGGGGACAGGGTCTGGCTCTCGACCCGAAACCTGCCCCTCTGCCTGCCCTGCCGGAAGCTGGGTCCACAGTGTGTAGGGCCATTTAAAGTCCTGAGGAGAATAAACGAGGTGTGTTATCGATTGTTACTCCCTTCATATTATCGTATTAACCCCTCGTTTCATGTGTCTCTCCTCAGGCCGGGGGTAGCTGGTCCTGTTACTTTGATTGAGGACATGAAAGCATTTTTTTCCCGTCTACCTTCTGCTCTCTGCGTCTGACTCCACACCCATCACTCTCCCGGCGTTACAATAATAAATACAAATAATTTAATATTTAAATTCATACACTACAAATTATATTTTTTTACTTTGCCCCAGGAGCATTTAACAGCAGGCCACTCTCACATATGGAAGGATGTGCCTACCTGATTGAGGAGACACGGTGAGCAGTTGGGAGTTGGGGCCAATTTCATCGTAAAGTGTTTCCTTGGTGTTAAATACAGTCTGTGAACAAACTTAATACTGTGCATTCGGAAAGTATTCAGACCCCTTGACTTTTTCCAAATGTTGTTATGTTACAGCTTTATTCAAATCTAAACACAATTCCCCATAATGACAAAGAAAAAAAGTTTTTTTAGAAATGTTCTCAAATTTATAAAAAATAAAGTGAAATATCACATTTAGAATTCAGTATTCAGATCCTTTACTCAGTACTTTGTTGAACCCCCTTTGGCAGTGATTACAGCCTCAAGTCTTCTTGGGTATGACGCTACAAGCTTGGCACACGTGTCTTTGGAGAGTTTCTCCCATTCTTCTCTGCAGATCCTCTTAAGCTTTGTCAGGTTGGATGGGGAACGTCGCAGCACAGCTATTCTCAGGTCTCTCCAGAGATGTTCGATCAGGTTCAACTCAGCTCTAGCTGGGCCACTCAAGGATATTCAGAGTCTTGTCCCGAGCCACTCTTGCATGGTCTTGCCTGTGTGGTTAGGGTCGTTGTCCTGTTGGAAGGTGAATCTTTGCCCAAGTCTGAGGTCCTGAGTGCTATGGAGCAGGTTTTCATCAAATATCTCTCTGTACATTGCTCCGTTCATCTTTTCCTCGATCCTGACTAGTCTCCCAGTCACTGCCCCTGAAAAACATCCCCACGCATGATGCTGCCTCCACCATGTTTCCCCGTAGGGATGGTGTCAGGTTTCCTTCAGACGTGACGCTTGACATTCAGGCCAAAGAGTTCAAACTTGGTTTCATCAGACCAGATAATCTTGTTTCTCACGGTCATAGTCCTTTAGGTGCCTTTTACCAAACTGCAAGCAGGCTGTTGTGCCTTTTACTGAGGAGTGACTTCCGTCTGGCTACTCTGCCATAAAGGCCTGATTGGTGGAGTGCTGCAGAGATGGTTGTCCTTCTGGAAGGTTATCCCATTACCACAGAGGAATTTGTGCAGCTCTGTCAGAGTGACCATTGAGTTCTTGGTCACCTCCCTTGGTCGCCTCCACAAAAAGGCTTCTCAACAGTTTTACTCCCACACCATAAGACTCCTGAACAGGTAATCAAATGGCTACCTGGACATTTTGCATTGTGTGCCCCCCTAACCCCTCTTTTACACTGCTGCTACTCTCTGTTTATCATATATGCACAGTCACTTTAACTATACATTCACGTACATACAGTGCCTTGCGAAAGTATTCGCCCCCCTTGAACTTTGCGACCTTTTGCCACATTTTAGGCTTCAAACATAAAGATATAAAAAATAAAAATAAACATTTTTTGTGAAGAATCAACAACAAGTGGGACACAATCATGAAGTGGAACGACATTTATTGGATATTTCAAACTTTTTTAACAAATCAAAAACTGAAAAATTGGGCGTGCAAAATTATTCAGCCCCTTTACTTTCAGTGCAGCAAACTCTCTCCAGAAGTTCAGTGAGGATCTCTGAATGATCCAATGTTGACCTAAATGACTAATGATGATAAATACAATCCACCTGTGTGTAATCAAGTCTCCGTATGAATGCACCTGCACTGTGATAGTCTCAGAGGTCCGTCAAAAGCGCAGAGAGCATCATGAAGAACAAGGAACACACCAGGCAGGTCCGAGATACTGTTTTGAATAAGTTTAAAGCCGGATTTGGATACAAAAAGATTTCCCAAGCTTTAAACATCCCAAGGAGCACTGTGCAAGCGATAATATTGAAATGGAAGGAGTATCAGACCACTGCAAATCTACCAAGACCTGGCCGTCCCTCTAAACTTTCAGCTCATACAAGGAGAAGACTGATCAGAGATGCAGCCAAGAGGCCCATGATCACTCTGGATGAACTGCAGAGATCTACAGCTGAGGTGGGAGACTCTGTCCATAGGACAACAATCAGTCGTATATTGCACAAATCTGGCCTTTATGGAAGAGTGGCAAGAAGAAAGCCATTTCTTAAAGATATCCATAAAAAGTGTAGTTTAAAGTTTGCCACAAGCCACCTGCGAGACACACCAAACATGTGGAAGAAGGTGCTCTGGTCAGATGAAATCAAAATTGAACTTTTTGGCAACAATGCAAAACGTTATGTTTGGCGTAAAAGCAACACAGCCCATCACCCTGAACACACCATCCCCAATGTCAAACATGGTGGTGGCAGCATCATGGTTTGGGCCTGCTTTTCTTCAGCAGGGACAGGGAAGATGGTTAAAATTGATGGGAAGATGGATGGAGCCAAATACAGGACCATTCTGGAAGAAAACCTGATGGAGTCTGCAAAAGACCTGAGACTGGGACGGAGATTTGTCTTCCAACAAGACAATGATCCAAAACATAAAGCAAAATCTACAATGGAATGGTTCAAAAATAAACATATCCAGGTGTTAGAATGGCCAAGTCAAAGTCCAGACCTGAATCCAATCGAGAATCTGTGGAAAGAACTGAAAACTGCTGTTCACAAATGCTCTCCATCCAACCTCACTGAGCTCGAGCTGTTTTGCAAGGAGGAGTGGGAAAAAATGTCAGTCTCTCGATGTGCAAAACTGATAGAGACATACCCCAAGCAACTTACAGCTGTAATCGCAGCAAAAGGTGGCGCTACTAAGTATTAACTTAAGGGGGCTGAATAATTTTGCACGCCCAATTTTTCAGTTTTTGATTTGTTAAAAAAGTTTGAAATATCCAATAAATGTCGTTCCACTTCATGATTGTGTCCCACTTGTTGTTGATTCTTCACAAAAAAATACAGTTTTATATCTTTATGTTTGAAGCCTGAAATGTGGCAAAAGGTCGCAAAGTTCAAGGGGGCCGAATACTTTCGCAAGGCACTGTATGTACATACTACCTCAATTGGCCCGACCAACCAGTGCTCCCGCACATTGGCTAACCGGGCTATCTGCATTGTGTCCCACCACCCGCCAACCCCTCTTTACGCTACTGCTATTCTCATCATATATGCATAGTCACTTTAAGCATATCTACATGTACATACTACCTCAATCAGCCTGACCAACCGGTGTCTGTATGTAGCCTTGCTACTGTTTTTCACTGTCTTTTTACTGTTGTTTTTATTTCTTTACTTACCTATTGTTCACCTAATACCTTTTTTGCACTATTGGTTAGAGCCTGTAAGTAAGCATTTCAAGGTCTACACCTATTGTATTCAGCGCACGTGACAAATAAACTTTAATTTGATTTGATTTGAGAAACATGTCAAGGATGATCAATGGAAACAAGATGCACCTGAGCTCAATTTTGATTCTCATAGCAAAGGGTCTGAATACTTATATAAATAAGGTATTTCTGTTTTAAAATTTTAATGCATTTGCAAGAATTCTAAACACCTGGTTTTGCTTTGTCATTATGTGGTATTGTGTGTAGATTGATGAGGGAGTAAAATGATTTAATCAATTTTAGAATAAGGCTGTAACATAACAAAGTGTGGAAAATGTCAAGAGGTCTGAATACTTTCCGAATACACTGTATAGTAAACTATCGTCTTCGTATAATGAGATGAAGTTATCATTAGATTTTAGGGAAACTTGTGTTATTTCCTTCTATTTACAAATTGCCTGGCCCAGGGGTTCCATGGATAATAAGAATAGCAATGGCGAAATTGGATCACCTTGTCTGCTGCTTCTAGTGTTCTGGACAGACCAGAGCCGATATTGGCTGTTGTAACTATGGCTGAGGGATTGACTTATAGTAATTTAATCATATTAATGAAATTGGAACTAATTCCCATATGTTCCAAGACAGACCAGAGACATGACCATTCTAGTCTATCAAAAGCTTTTTCTGCATCGAGAGATAATACAGCCCAAGGAGCTGTTGTTTCTGATGAAGCAGTTAAGATTTGTAATAGTCAAGGATAACTGCTTTTTAACAAACCCACTTTGGACCATGTGGCCCAATTTGGGTAAGTAAGTCTTGAGATGGGACGACAACAGTTTAATATCTGTGTTTATCAAAGATGGGGGACGATAGTGAGAACAGTGAGTGACATCCTATCCTTTTTTAATAGAAGCTGAATTAGTTGTGTACTCCCGTCTCTCCCAAATGAACCTTGGTGAACGGATATATTCATAATGTTGAGCAATAGGGGACGTACTTGATTCCAAAATGTTAAATAAACCTCAGGACAAGTCTTGTCCCATCCAGGTGATTAGGCTTTATTCATGCTATCTGATGCCCTTTAAAGTTAATTGAGAGAGATTTGGGCTCCCAGCGAGGTAGCGAGGTAGTTCTTAATTCTTTTAGAGATTACTTAGTCTGGCTTGGTGTGGATTTACAATCATCAATTTGTAGTTATGAAAAGTTGAAACACCATCTTGTGTCTCTTTTAGGAGAGTCTTAGGGGGAGACTGGGGGGATGGATGGGAGGAGGACTGATAGGCAACTTCGGTTGCTGGGTGGGGGGGGGGGGGGGGGGGGGGGGGGGGGGGGGGGGGGGGGGGGGGGGGGGGGGGGGGGGGGGGTGCTAGGCGGGGTGGGAGGCATTGTTTCCCGGGTGGGGAGGGAGGGCGGGCCGGTGGATGAGTTAGGGTTATCTTTGTATACATTTCTTTGATAGTTTTTTCTATATCTGTAACCCCCCCCCCCCCCCCCCCCCCCCCCAGAAAATAACTGTATATCTCAGGGCCTAAATGACAGTATAACATTATAGTCTCCTGAGAACAGATAGGAAATAGACATGGAGCAAGACAATTACTCTTTGCGGTATGGGAAGTGATTCATGGCACGTGTGTTGAAAGTAACAGATGTGATTTCATGCTCAGGTGCTCCGGGTCTCTCTCCCCAAATCCCCCCCCCCCCCCTCCACACACACACACACACACACACACACACACACACACACACACACACACACACACAACGTCAACTCTGATAAATTATTCCAGTGGGCAAGCCACTTTGTATCTGTATCTCTTTCTCTGTATACCGTGTCCCAAATAGTACCCTATTCCCCATACGGCTCTGGTCAAAAGTGGTGCACTATATAGGGAATAGGGTATTATTTTGGACAGAGTCTCCCTGGATGACACTGCATGGCTCATCAATAGCCATCTCTCATGTTAGCTGTGGAGGCCTGTTTCCTTCCACACCTACTGTGGGATTGTACAGTATGTATAAACCTGCATGAAAAGAATGAGATGGAAGTTAAAGGATTCACTGCACTGTACTCTCACTGATGAAAGATATATAATTCTTAGTGAGGAGCTTGGTGATTCTTTATTCTTGTTTTCCGTGTTACAAAAATTTTTTTTTTACATTCTGTACAAACCCAGAAAAAAACACGTTTTGAAGTTGTTGTCTTTCATCTTAGCCCTCAAACGTCTCCAAGGTTAGCTTTGTGATAACGCATCCAGGCTGCAGTGGTGATAGTGATAGCATGCTGCCCCTGGACGCTGTAGACTACACAACTATGCAGCCAAACACCTCAAGGGCAGTATGTGCCCACTGCTCACTGCTAAACTGATGAATAACAACGAACGAAGGCAGTGTGGATCACAGAGTCAGGCAGTGTGGACACACAGAGTCAGTCTCAGAGAAGCAAAGTTTACACTGCCCTTTTTCTCCATTTCAGTTAGCTCACACCCTATCACCACTGTTCTCTGGCTTTGTTGTCTCTGTCGTCTGTACTTACTTTCTTCCTCTCACTCTCTCTCTCTCACTCACTCACTCGCTCACTCACTCGCTCACTCACTCTCTCAATTCAATTTTTAATTTAAGGGCATTGGCATTGGGAACATACAGTGCCAGTCAAAAGTTTGGACACACCTACTCATTCAAGGGTTCTTTTTTTTTTTTTTTTTACAATTTTCTACATTGTAGAATAATAGTGAAGACATCAAAACTATGAAAAAACACATATGGAATCATGTAGTAACCAAAAAAGTGTAAAACAAATTATGTTTGAGATTCTTCAAAGTAGCCACCCTTTGCCGTGGTGACAGCTTTGCACACTTCTCTCAACCAGCTTCATGAGGTAATCACCTGGAATGAATATCAACTAACAGGTGTGCCTTCTTAAACCTCTTACAGCCACTGAGACGCCAGCGTCTCACCTAGCCAACAGGAAATGGAAATGCGTAGCGCCAAATGCTAATAGTACTCACTAAAACTCAAACTTTCATTAAAACACACATGCAGGGTACTGAATTAAAGCTACACTCGTTGTGAATCTAGCCAACATGTCAGATTCTTAAAATGCTTTTCGGCGAAAGCATGAGAAGCTATTATCTGATAGCATGCAACCCCCCGAAATACCTGAAGGGGACGTAAACAAAATAATTAGCATAGCCGGCGCTACACAAAACGCAGAAATAAAATATAAAACATTAATTACCTTTGACGAGCTTCTTTGTTGGCACTCCTATATGTCCCATAAACATCACAATTGAGTCTTTTTTTTAATTAAATCCGTCCATGTATACCCAAAATGTCCATTTATATAGCCCGTCTGATCCAGGAAAAAACAGCTTTCCAAAACGCAACGTCATTTTTTTAAATTAAAAAAGTTGCCTATAAACTTTGACAAAACACTTCAAACTACTTTTGTAACCCAACTTTAGGTATTAGTAAACGTTAATAATTGATCAAATTGATCATGGGGCGATCTGTATTCAATAGCAGCTACTCTTGAAATCATGGCCCACATTCTCTCTTCCATAAACTTCCTGTTGTGTACTCGACGAGAGGAAGTGCATATTTCTCATACAACCAAGGATTAACTTCAATGGAATTACCAGTACTGGCGACATCGTGTGGAAGCTGTAGGAACTGTAAACTGACCGCTGTCTATTTTCCCTTGCCATAGACAATTCAGAGACTGGCGGATGGATACTGTTTTTTTTTTTGTGAACAGGTTTTTCTTGGGATTTCGCTTGCTATTCACGTTCTGTTATAGTCACAGACATGATTTAACCCGTTTTAGAAACGTCAGAGTGTTTTCTATCCACACATACTAATCATATGCATATACTATATTCCTGGCATGAGTAGCAGGACGTTGAAATTCTGCGCGATTTTTAACAAAATGTTGAAAAAATTCAAGAGAGCCTTAATTAAGACATGAAGGTCAATCAATCTGGAAAATGACAAGAACTTTGAAAGTTACTTCAAGAAAAGTTGCAAAAAAACATCAAGCGCTATGATGAAACTGGCTCTCATGAGGGCCGCCACAGGAAAAGAAGACCCAGAGTTACCTCTGCTGCAGAGGATAAGTTCATTAGAGTTACCAGCCTCAGATTGCAGCCCAGATAAATGCTTCACAGAGTTCAAGTAACAGACACATCTCAACATCAACTGTTCAGAGGAGACTGGGAATCAGGCCTTCATTGTCGAATTGCTGCAAAGAAGCTTCTACTAAAAGACACCAATAAGAAGAAGAGACTTGCTTGACCCAAAAAACATGAAAATGGACATTAGACCAGTGGAAATCTGTCCTTTGGTATGATGAGTCCAAATTTTAGATTTTTGGTTCCAACCACAGTGTCTTTATGAGACACAGAGTAGGTGAACGGATGATCTCTGTATGTGTGGTTCCCGCCGTGAAGCATGGAGGAAGAGGTGTTATGGTGTGGGGGTGCTTTGCTGGTGACACTGTCTGTGATTTATTTAGATTTCAAGGCATACTTAACCAGCATGGCTACCACAGCAATCTTCAGCAATATGCGATCCCATCTGGTTTGCGCTTAGTGGGACTATCATTTGTTTTTCAACAGGACAATGACCCAACACACCTCTAGTCAGTGTAAGGGCTATTTGACCAAGATGGAGAGTAATGGAGTGCTGCATCAGATGAGCTGGCCTCCACAATCACCCGACCTCAACCCAATTGAGATGGTTTTGGATGAGTTGGACTGCAGAGTGGAGTGAAAGCAGCCAACAAGTGCTCAGCATATGTGAGAACTCCTTCAAGACTGTTGGAAAGGCATTCCAGGTGAAGCTTGTTGAGATAATACCAAGAGTGTGCAAAGCTGTCACCAAGGCAAAGGGTGGCTATTTGAAGAATCACAAATATATAATATATTTAGATATTTTATGATTTTCATGATTCCATATGTGTTATTTCATAGTTTTGATGTCTTCACTATTATTTTAAAATGTAGAAAATAGTAAAAAAAAAAAGAAAAACCCTTGAATGAGTATGTGTCCAAATGTTGACTGGTATTGTATGTTTACATTGCCAAAGCAAGTGAAGTAGATAATAAGCTAAAGTGAAATAACCAATCAAATTAACAGTAACCATTTCACTCAGAAAAGTTTCAAAAGAATGAAGACATTTCAAATGTCATATTATGTACAAATAGTTAAAGTACAAAAGGGAAAATAAATAAACATAAATATGGGTTGTGTATACAGTGGAGTTCATCAAAATTTTGTTTGTTTTTCAAATTCTTTGTGGATCTCTCGCTCTCTCTCTTCCTCCCTCTCTTAGCTTTGATGTAGATAATAAGATAGTCCCATTACAGTAGCTGAGCCTCTTGTTAGAAAGCAGATTTGTCTGTATTTAGCAGAGTGGTCCAGGGCTCGAGGGTTAATAAGACAGGCCCTGCACATGGGCACCTCTCCATCCCCTGCCCTGTCCCCCTTCATCGCTCTCTCTCCCTCTCCTTCTCTTTATCTCTCTCTCTCACACTCTCTCTCTCTCTCTCTCTCTCTCACCTTCTCTACAGCCCCAGGTCCCTTCATAAGTGGTCTGGAAGGGGGAAAGCACATCCACAGGGACTCTGGTCTGGAGAGGCAGTGGTGGAGGATTGTAGCCAGAGAAACATCTCTTTCATTTTCCCTGGCACCTTTTCAAAACAGTGTGTGCCCCGCACATAAGATGAGTTAAGGGGGAGAGGGGAGAACTGAGTAATCATCTTTCAGCAAGACTTAGATATATATATCTCTCTCTCTCACTCACTCACTCACTCACTCACTCACTCACTCACTCACTCACTCACTCACTCACTCACTCACTCACTCACTCACTCTCACTCTCACTCTCTCAGAACATATAGAGCTGCCTGCCTCTGGATGTCATACATTGTGCAGCTTTGAACATGTGTTTGTTTTGGCTTTGATTTCACAGAGGGCCTATCAGCTCTCTACTGGAAACTATGTTGACACACTTACATGCAGCAGCTCAGGAGTAATGCTTTTAGAATGTTACGGTACAGCTCGGAATAGTTGCACAGGCTAGAGAAATTATGTTTTTAACAAAGTTCCTGCTATCTCAACTACTAGTACATTTAAGTAAGTCACTTTCCTAAAGTTGTTGTCTCACAACGATTGGACACCTATCAGCTTTGTATTGTCACTGCTCCTGACTCCATGTTCAACTATTTCCTTCATTACTACTCAACTACTGTACCTCACTATTTACTATTCAGAATAGCATGATCACCCAATTTTAACTGCTTCTGACTCGAATGATTATGGCCCTGTCTAAACTCAAGATGATCATATTCCCTGTTCAAACTGGATAGTTTAAGGGAGGGTAAAGGGAGGAAGAAAAGCTGAACCGCCCAGTCACACGGCATAGGGTTTCAAAGCCATCTGTGTGGGAGAAGCAGGATCATGACATCAGCTCTGAGCACAGCACGCACCTACAGTTAGTGTTCCTCCTCTTTGCCTGTTGGCATGGCAGCAGAAGCGACTCTTGACTTTGGCTCCGAAAATAGTCCCTTTAAAGCCTTCCTGACCTCCGCTAAGAGACATTTACACAGGACATATTCTCAATATAAATAATATAATAATTTCAATAACTGAGAAATGTAGTAAGTTAGGCTTCAGTCTATTAAAAACCTCTTAAATGTACGTTGAAGGGTGCATTTTGAGATGTAAAAACAGTACATTTTGAGATGTAAAAACAGTACATTTTGAGATGTAAAACCAGTACATTTTGAGATGTAAAACCAGTACATTTTGAGATGTAAAACAAGTACATTTTGAGATGTAAAAACAGTACATTTTGAGATGTAAAAACAGTACATTTTGAGAAGTAAACCAGTACATTTTGAGATGTAAAAACAGTACATTTTGAGAAGTAAACCAGTACATTTTGAGATGTAAAAACAGTACATTTTGAGATGTAAAAACAGTACATTTTGAGAAGTAAACCAGTACATTTTGAGATGTAAAAACAGTACATTTTGAGAAGTAAACCAGTACATTTTGAGATGTAAAAACAGTACATTTTGAGATGTAAAAACAGTACATTTTGAGATGTAAAACCAGTACATTTTGAGATGTAAAAACAGTACATTTTGAGAAGTAAACCAGTACATTTTGAGATGTAAAAACAGTACATTTTGAGAAGTAAACCAGTACATTTTGAGATGTAAAAACAGTACATTTTGAGATGTAAAAACAGTACATTTTGAGAAGTAAACCAGTACATTTTGAGATGTAAAAACAGTACATTTTGAGAAGTAAACCAGTACATTTTGAGATGTAAAAACAGTACATTTTGAGAAGTAAACCAGTACATTTTGAGATGTAAAAACAGTACATTTTGAGATGTAAAAACAGTACATTTTGAGAAGTAAACCAGTACATTTTGAGATGTAAAAACAGTACATTTTGAGAAGTAAACCAGTACATTTTGAGATGTAAAAACAGTACATTTTGAGATGTAAAACCAGTACATTTTGAGATGTAAAAACAGTACATTTTGAGATGTAAAAACAGTACATTTTGAGAAGTAAACCAGTACATTTTGAGATGTAAAAACAGTACATTTTGAGAAGTAAACCAGTACATTTTGAGATGTAAAAACAGTACATTTTGAGATGTAAAAACAGTACATTTTGAGAAGTAAACCAGTACATTTTGAGATGTAAAAACAGTACATTTTGAGAAGTAAACCAGTACATTTTGAGATGTAAAAACAGTACATTTTGAGAAGTAAACCAGTACATTTTGAGATGTAAAAACAGTACATTTTGAGAAGTAAACCAGTACATTTTGAGAAGTAAACCAGTACATTTTGAGATGTAAAAACAGTACATTTTGAGATGTAAAAACAGTACATTTTGAGATGTAAAAACAGCATTGTAACAGTATTGTGACAATACAGTTCTGGACTAATGCTTCAAACTGCTGCAGCAGAACTACATTGTGGTTGGCTCTGACCCAAGCTCTCTGTCTGTATGTCTGTGCCTGTCTATGCACACTGCTGTTGCTCATGTAGTAAATGGACAATAAAGACTTGTTATTGTAGAAGGAAGACTTGTCCTAGTATCTGTGTATAGCTGCCTTAGCTCTATTTCAGGGGCTTCCCCCTGAGACTCTCGGAGAACAGATTGTGAAATTACCATTGGGTTACAGGAGTACTGGACCTCCAGGCTCCTGGCACAGGAAGAATCGCTTGAGCATATGTCACCAGCATGATTCATTCATTTAAATGAATCTTGTGGAAATGGGCCAGGTAGCAGCGGTAGTAGCTCCGCGGTGGCTGTCAACAGTAGCTCGGCCCTCACACATACCTCTCCCTCCCCCAACACCTTCCTGCCATATGCTCCGACTGCCACACACACACACACACACACACACTGTAAGCGAACACACACACACACACTGTAAGCGAACACACACACACACATGCAAGCACACGCACACACGCACTCGCACACACACATACACACACACACATACACACACACACATACTGTCTGATGGGCCCAGACAGATGCAGAATTGTATTGGTTGTTTGGTACACACACTGGAACACTCGCACTGGAACACTCGCACTGGAACACTCGCACTGGAACACTCGCACTGGAACACTCGCACTGGGACACTCACACTGGAACACACACACTGGAACATTCGCACTGGAATACACACACTGGAACACACGCACTGGAACACTCGCACTGGAACACACACACACACACTGAAACACTCATATTGGAACACTCACGCTGGAACAGTAAAACTCGCACTGGAACACTCACGCTGGAACAGTAAAACTCACACTGGAACACACACACTGGAACACACACACTGTGTGTTTCAGACCCATTCACACTCGCATTGGAACAGTAAAATTCGCACTGGAACACACACACTGGAACACACACACTGTGTGTTTCAGACCCATTCACACTCGCATTGGAACAGTAAAACTCGCACTGGAACACACACACTGGAACACACACACTGTGTGTTTCAGACCCATTCACACTCGCATTGGAACAGTAAAATTCGCACTGGAACACTCGCACTGGAACAATCACACTGGAACAGTAAAACTCGCACTGGAACACTCGCAATGGAACACTCGCACTGGAACAGTAAAATTCGCACTGGAACACTCGCACTGGAACAATCACACTGGAACAGTAAAACTCGCACTGGAACACACGCACTGGAACACACACACTGTGTGTTTCAGACCCATTCACACTCGCATTGGAACAGTAAAATTCGCACTGGAACACTCGCACTGGAACACTCGCACTGGAACACTCACATATACGCACATACACTTACACACTTACCCTTGCGTTTAGTTAATGTCTCCCATTTAAATAATTATGATCATTAAACAACATTCTATTCGGTGGTCCACTATGACTTCTGAAATGCTATATTATAATATAATGACTAATTAAATCACCTAAAAGTTTCTTGGCTTACAGTATGTTCTTTAGTCTGTAGATTTCAACATTCAACACACAGCCACCTCTTTTTTTTCTTTTTCTAAAAGCACAACAGACAGTGTGGAGCCTAGACCAAACAGAGAGCCTATATCAAACAGCGTGGTCCAGTCTCACATGGACAGACCAAGACATACCTGAGTGACAACTTGATGAAATAAAACCCAGCAGTGTTTCTCTTTTAAGCCGAGGGGATCGCATAATACCCTGCATTGTTGTGACTGCAGGCAGGCTACTTTTGGCTTAATGGTCATAGTTAGGCCTTACTCCCTGGTCCCGTATGTCCTATTCCCTGTTCCCTGGTCCCTTATGTCCTCCTCTAGCTGAAGCCAATGACTAAACAGCCTGGGTTATCCCCACTTTGCATCCCAGTCTGCATCCCATATGGAACTCTATTTCCTATATAGTGCACTACTTTCTAACAGGGCCCATATTTCACCTTTTCAATTACTCGTGCGCTAAACGGCCCCCTTTCTTCCATCTGGTTCCAGATATCTGAGTCTGTTGAGAGAGAGAGACCCATAACAGCACACTCACGCTCTCACTACTGTCTCTCACTTGCACATAAACACACACACTCACACACACAAAGATGACCGGCATGGCACTGGCGCTATACAGTACGTGTAACTGCTGCAGTCATTAGAACAAGGCTAGGAACCACAGAGAGGAGGCCAGGATCCGAGGGCCCATCTGTTCTCTTCTGCCACTGAGCACACTGTTTCACTGTGTTCCCAATCATTGCATTATTTATCACAAAATGGAGTCAGACCGACAGGCTGGACCCCATTCAACTGTGAGTGACCGAGTGCTGCTTGCCTTCCAGCCAATATCATTTAGAAAGAGAGGGAGAGGGAGAGAGAGAGATGCTCTTGGAATCTAACACCACCCACATATAGAGGAGTAGATTACCCAGGCAGCTCTAGGTGTATGTATAGTGCTACACAGCCACATGGTAGTATGCTGAGCTGTGTAAGAGACCATATTGATGTTAGAGATCCTCACTTGTACAATGTTCCATCCAGTATGGTGGACTTTGCTGATAGCTGCTTTATTGAGGAAACGTTTACAGGTATGTGTATCAGGTATGTGTATCAGAAAATGGAGTCAGACAGACAGGCTGGACTCCATTTATCTGTGAGTGACAGAGTGCTGCTTCCCTTCCAGCCAATATCATTTAGAAAGAGAGGGAGAGAGAAACCGGTATGACTAACATAGGCTGGAATAGAGACCGATGGAGCTCAACAAGACCTATTCAGACCCATTCACCTGGTGGCGTGGCTGGGTTTATCAAACTGATTTTGGTGTTAACATCTTCACCTGTGCATTTTAGTTAAGGAGGGGAATGAAGATTGATGGCTTTTATGTTATTGTATTATCATGGTTTTATTAAGAAAGCTCAATGCTGGAGATATGAAGTCCGTACTGGTACTACATACTGCACAGTTGGGACACTAGAGCCTGTTGCAAATTACATTTAGAAGATATGTAGGACTAAGTGTGAGTCATTTGTATCTATTATTCATTCTCTTTGTCATGGTAACAATAAAAGGAATAATTTGATCATGTTCTATGAATATACAGTGGGGCAAAAAAGTATTTAGTCAGCCACGAAATGTGCAAGTTCTCCCACTTAAAAAGATGAGAGAGGCCTGTAATTTTCATCATAGGTACACTTCAACTATGACAGACAAAATGAGAAAAAAAATTTAATGAATTTATTGGCAAATTATGGTGGAAAATAAGTATTTGGTCAATAACAAAAGTTTCTCAATACTTTGTTATATACCCTTTGTTGGCAATGACAGAGGTCAAACGTTTTCTGTAAGTTTTCACAAGGTTTTCACACACTGTTGCTGGTATTTTGGCCCATTCCTCCATGCAGATCTCCTCTAGAGCAGTGATGTTTTGGGGCTGTTGCTGGGCAACACAGACTTTCAACTCCCTACAAAGATTTTCTATGGGGTTGAGATCTGGAGACTGGCTAGGCCACTCCAGGACCTTGAAATGCTTCTTACGAAGCCACTCCTTCGTTGCCCGGGCGGTGTGTTTGGGATCATTGTCATGCTGAAAGACCCAGCCACGTTTCATCTTCAATGCCCTTGCTGATGGAAGGTTTTCACTCAAAATCTCACGATACATGGCCCCATTCATTCTTTCCTTTACATGGATCAGTCGTCCTGGTCCCTTTGCAGAAAAACAGCCCCAAAGCATTATGTTTCCACCCCCATTCTTCACAGTAGGTATGGTGTTCTTTGGATGCAACTCAGCATTCTTTGTCCTCCAAACACGACGAGTTGAGTTTTTACCAAAAAGTTATATTTTGGTTTCATCTGACCATATGACATTCTCCCAATCTTCTTCTGGATCATCCAAATGCTTTCTAGCAAACTTCAGACGGGCCTGGACATGTACTGGCTTAAGCAGGGGGACACTTCTGGTACTGCAGGATTTGAGTCCCTGGCGGCGTAGTGTGTTACTGATGGTAGGCTTTGTTACTTTGGTCCCAGCTCTCTGCAGGTCATTCACTAGGTCCCACTGTGTGGTTCTGGGATTTTTGCTCACCGTTCTTGTGATAATTTTGCCCCACGGGGTGAGATCTTGCGTGGAGCCCCAGATTTAGGGAGATTATCAGTGGTCTTGTATGTCTTCCATTTCCTAATAATTGACCAAATACTTATTTCCCACCATAATTTGCAAATAAATTCATAAAAAATCCTACAATGTGATTTTCTGGATTCTTCTTTCTCATTTTGTCTGTCATAGTTGAAGTGTACCTATGATGAAAATTACAGGCCTCTCTCATCTTTTTAAGTTGGAGAACTTGCACAATTTGTGGCTGACTAAATACTTTTTTGCCCCACTGTACATATACTTCCGGCGCCGACAGAGATGGCCGCCTCGCTTCGCGTTCCTAGGAAACTGCAGTTTTTTTTACATGTTATTTCTTACATTGGTACCCAGGTAATCTTAGGTTTCATTACATACAGTCGGGAAGAACTAATGAATATAAGAGCAACGTCAACCATCAGTACGACCAGGAATATGATCATGTGTTCTGCCTTCCACCCAGGACAACGGAATGGATCCCAGCCTGCGACCCAAAACAAAGACGTCGTAAAAGAGGGAAACGTAGCGGTCTTCTGGTCAGGCTCCGGAGACGGGCACATCGCGCACCACTCCCTAGCATACTACTCGCCAATGTCCAGTCTCTTGACAACAAGGTTGATGAAATCCGAGCAAGGGTAGCATTCCAGAGGGACATCAGAGACTGTAACATTCTTTGCTTCACGGAAACATGGCTCACTCGAGAGACGCTTAAGGAATCGGTGCAGCCAGCTGGTTTCTTCACGCATTGCGCCAACAGAAACAAACATCTTTCTGGTAAGAAGAGGGGCGGGGGCGTATGCCCTATGATCAACGAGACGTGGTGTGACCACAACAACATACAGGAAGTCCTGTTGTTCACCTGACTTAGAATTCCTCACAATCAAATGTCGTCCACATTATCTACCAAGGGAATTCTCTTTGATTATAATCACAGCCGTATATATTCCCCCCGTATATATCCCCCCCCCCCCCCCCCCCCCAGGCAGAAACATCGATGGCCCTGAACAAACTTTATTTGACTCTTTGCAAACTGGAAACCACATATCCTGAGGCTGCATTCATTGTAGCTGGGGATTTTAACAAGGCTAATCTGAAAACAAGACTCCCTAAATTGTATCAGCATATCGATTGCGCAACCAGGGCTGGTAAAACCTTGAATCATTGCTATTCTAACTTCCGCGACGCATATAAAGCCCTCCCACGCCCTCCTTTCGGAAAAGCTGACCATGACTCCATTTTGTTGCTCCCTGCCTACAGACAGAAACTAAAACAAGAAGCTCCCGCGCTTAGGTCTGTTCAACGCTGGTCCGACCAATCTGATTCCACGCTTAAAGACTGCTTCGATCACGCGGACTGGGATATGTTCCGCATTGTGTCCAACAACAACATTGACGAATACGCTGATTCGGTGAGCGAGTTCATTAGAAAGTGCGTTGATGATGTCATTCCCATAGCAACGATTAAAACATTCCCAAACCAGAAACCGTGGATTGATGGTAGCATTCCCGCGAAACTGAAAGCACGAACCACTGCTTTTAATCAGGGAAAGGTGACCGGAAACATGACCGAATACAAACAGTGTAGCTATTCCCTCCGCAAGGCAATCAAACAAGCTAACCGTCAATATAGAGACAGTAGAGTCACAATTCAACGTCTCAGACACAAGCGGTATGTGGCAGGGTCTACAGTCAATCACGGATTACAAAAAGAAATCCAGCCCCGTCACAGACCAGTATGTCTTGCTCCCAGGCAGACTAAATAACGTTTTTGCCCGCTTTAAGGACAATACAGTGCCACTGACACGGCCCGCAACCAAAACATGCGGACTCTCCTTCACTGCAGCCAATGTGAGGAAAACATTTAAACGTGTTAACACTCGCAAGGCTGCAGGCCCAGACGGCGTCCCTAGCCGCGTCCTCAGAGCATACGCAGACCAGCTGGCTGGTGTGTTTACGGACATATTCAATCAATCCTTATCCCAGTCTGCTGTTCCCACATGCTTCAAGAGGGTCACCATTGTCCCTGTTCCCAAGAAAGTGAAGGTAACTGAGCTAAACGACTACCGCCCCGTAGCACTCACTTCCGTCATCATGAAGTGCTTTGAGAGACTAGTCAAGGACTATATCACCTCCACCCTACCTGACACCCTAGACCCACTCCAATTTGCTTACCGCCCAAATAGGTCCACAGACGATGCAATCTCAACCACACTGCCCTAACCCATCTGGACAAGAGGAATACCTATGTGAGAATGCTGTTCATCGACTACAGCTCAGCATTTAACACCATAGTACCCTCCAAACTCGTCATCAAGCCTGGGTCTCGACCCCGCCCTGTGCAACTGGGTACTGGACTTCCTGACGGGCCGCCCCCAGGTGGTGAGGGTAGGTAACAACATCTCCACCCCGCTGATCCTCAACACTGGGGCCCCACAAGGGTGCGTTCTGAGCCCTCTCCTGTACTCCCTGTTCCCCCATGACTGCGTGGCCATGTGTGGCCACACCTCCAACTCAATCATCAAGTTTGCGGACAACACTACAGTGGTAGGGTTGATTACCAACAACGATGAGACGGCCTACAGGGAGGAGGTGAGGGCTCTCGGAGTGTGGTGTCAGGAAAATAACCTCACACTCAATGTCAACAAAACAAAGGAGATGATTGTGGACTTCAGGAAACAGCAGAGGGATCACCCCCTATCCACATCTATGGGACAGTAGTGGAGAGGGTAGTAAGTTTTAAGTTCCTCTGCGAACACATCACGGACAAACTGAATTGGTCCACCCACACAGACAGCGTTGTGAAGAAGGCGCAGCAGCGCCTCTTCAACCTTAGGAGGCTGAAGAAATTCAACTTGTCACCAAAAGCACTCACAAACTTCTACAGATGCACAATCGAGAGCATCCTGTCGGGCTGTATCACCGCCTGGTACGGCAACTGCTCCGCTCACAACCGTAAGGCTCTCCAGAGGGTAGTGAGGTCTGCACAACGCATCACCGGGGGCAAACTACCTGCCCTCCAGGACACCTACACCACCCGATGTCACAGGAAGGCCATAAAGATCATCAAGGACAACAACCACCCGAGCCACTGCCTGTTCACCCCGCTATCATCCAGAAGGCGAGGTCAGTACAGGTGCATCAAAGCAGGGACCGAGAGACTGAAAAACAGCTTCTATCTCAAGGCCATCAGACTGTTAGACAGCCACCACTAACATTAAGTGGCTGCTGCCAACACACTGACTCAACTCCAGCCACTTTAATAATGGGAATTTATGGAAATTGATGGAAAATATATCACTAGCCACTTTAAACAATGCTACTTAATATAATGTTTACATACCCTACATTACTCATTTCATATGTATATGTATATTATGTACACTATATCATCTACTGCATCTTTATGTAATACATGTATCACTAGCCACTTTAAACTATGCCACTTTGTTTACATACCCTACATTACTCATCTCATATGTATATACTGTACTCGACACCATCTACTGCATCTTGCCTATGCCGTTCTGTACCATCACTCATTCATATATCTTTATGTACATATTCTTTATCCCTTTACACTTGTGTGTATACGGTAGATTACTCGTTGGTTATTACTGCATTGTCGGAACTAGAAGCACAAGCATTTCGCTACACTTGCATTAACATCTGCTAACCATGTGTATGTGACAAATAAATTAGATTTTTTCTTCTGTTGTGAGGTATTTTGTTATCCTCTCCGTATATTTGATACTGTATCTTAGTGTAAAAGGAGGATAAGTTTACTAACTTCTGTTAAAATATGGTTATATTACACCTAATGTTGTTTCTATAAACCTCAAACTATTTCCAGGCTAAACGAAGAACTCTTGAGTCACTCAGGGTAGCTTAGTGGTTAGAGCGTTGGACTAGTAACCGGAAGGTTGCAAGTTCAAACCCCTGAGCTGACAAGGTACAAATCTGTTGTTCTGCCCCTGAACAGGCAGTTAACCCAGGTCGTCATTGAAAATAAGAAATTGTTCTTAACTGACTTGCCTAAAGGTTAAAATATAAACTCAGGCTTTGACTGCCAAATGAGAAGCATCATGTGATGTTTTGTGTGGTATGTTTTGAAGCTGTGTTGTGTGGTATGTTTTGAAGCTGTATGCGTGCTGTGTTGTGTGGCATGTTTTGAAGCCGTATGCGTGCTGTGTCGTGTGGTATGTTTTGAAGCTGTATGCGTGCTGTGTTGTGTGGCATGTTTTGAAGCCGTATGCGTGCTGTGTTGTGTGGCATGTTTTGAAGCTGTATGCGTGCTGTGTCGTGTGGTATGTTTTGAAGCTGTATGCGTGCTGTGTTGTGTGGCATGTTTTGAAGCCGTATGCGTGCTGTGTTGTGTGGCATGTTTTGAAGCTGTATGCGTGCTGTGTTGTGTGGCATGTTTTGAAGCCGTATGCGTGCTGTGTTGTGTGGCATGTTTTGAAGCCGTATGCGTGCTGTGTTGTGTGGCATGTTTTGAAGCCGTATGCGTGCTGTGTTGTGTATTAGTCATCAGTGCTGCTCTGTGTTCCTCTGGCTATGATTGATAAGAGGAGATCAGATGAGACTACCACTACCAGCCAGTGGTTTTGATGTCTGTGTGGGTGGGGTTGGTATTGTGTATGTATGTGTGTGTGAGTGTATGCCTGCATGCCTGCATGGTGAGTGTGTAGGTATGTGCGTGCGTGCCCAGCACGTGCTTGTGTCAGACACATACACATCGGCACATACACTGAACAATAAAAGCCACTACACACACACACACACACACACACACACACCCAGCAGACATCTCACTCATGGCTTTTGATCTTCCAGTTGTTGGAGTTCAGTATCAATGTCTCATTGATTCCTCAGTAGAGGTTGATCAATGTGAATCAACACAACTCTGAAGGCAGAACTATATATGATATTTTATTTATTGAGAAAACTAATGAGGATGTTTGTGTATGGAGGAAAGCCCTCAGTCCTTCTCAGAGAAAGTTATCCCCTGTGCATCCCAAATGGCACCCTATTCCCTATTTATTGCACTACTTTGACCAGGGCCCATAAGGAATAGGGTACCATTTGGGAGGGAACCACTATAATAATGGAGAACAAATGGAACCAGAGAAGCGCTGAAAGAGTTTAAAATATTTAACGATCATCAGTCGACAACAGAGCATCAATCAAGGCTAAAAGCTGTAATTGACTCTCCAGAGCTCTGAAGACTCTGCCTGCATCTCAATTGGAACCCTGTTCCCTTTGTAGTGCACTGTTTTTTTACCAGGGCACATAGGGTTCTAGTCAAAAGTAGTGCACTATGTTGGGAATAGGGTGCCATTTGGGATCTGTTTTTTTAATGGTGGATTGTAGATTGCTAATCTGTTGGCTTATCTGCACTGTGTCTCTTGTTGTAGTTAATGCAGCTCATGCTGCTTATTTCTGGAAATAAGAGGAGTTGGGTTTGAAGGCATGTTCATCAGCACAAAGTTTTGTTGCAGAGATGAGAAGAGGACATCATTGATTCAGACTTCTGCTTCTGCTTGCTCTTTTGGGACCTAGGCCGGGTTGTAAAAGCACTTTTTGACGACTGCTGATGTAAAAAGCCTTATAAATAACATTTCATTGTTTGAATTTGATGCTATAGGACACATTCATACTGTACTGTACATTACGTTAACAAAGGATACATGTTCACATTGATCACAGTTTCAGACTTAGCTGCATTAGCTGTAGGGCAGGCCGTCAATGTGAAATAAGAATTTGTTCTTAACTGACTTGCCTAGTTAAATAAAGGTTAAACAAAAAATGCAAAACAAAAAAAAAACTGCTACTCTGTACTAAGGGCTAGATTCAACCTTAGTGCGGAAGATACACCTTATATCGCACTTACAATTTAACAGTACTTTTCAATTGAGCTGACATATTCAGTGTTTACCGTGGATGCAGTCTCCACACGGGAACGTTGCCTTTTGTTCAGCGCTACCAATTGAATCTAGGCCTAAGGTCTTTTTACCATCCATTCTTCTATCATAGGTGTCACTGACTACCTGAGTTATCTCTCCAGCTACCATACATACAACACACACACACACACACACACACACACACACACACACACACACACACACACACACACACACACACACACACACACACACACACACACACACACACACACACACACACACACACACACACACACGCACACAAATACACACACATGCAAAAACATACACAAACATTCAGCTGGTATTTGTAGCATGTTAGCATCAGGTGACAGGATGAGAAAACTGGTCAGAATGGGTCATTTAACTTGTTGCCATTAAATCCCCCAGTCTGTTGTTATCATGCCGGCGTGACCCTGGGGGGGCGCATCATAACTCAGACATACTGCGTATGACTGTATTTTATGTTGTGTGTGTATAATCACAGTCACACACAAACACAAAAGAACACACACAGATCATAAGTCACAAGTGTGTGTATGTTTTTGGGGCGGCAGGTAGCCCAGTGATTTCAGCGTTGGGCCAGTAACCGAAAGGTTGCTAGATTGAATCCCCGAGCTGACAAGGTAAAAATCTGTCATTCTGCCCCTGAACAAGGCAGTTATCCCACTGTTCCCCGGTAGGCCATCATTGTAAATAAGAATTTGTTCTTAACTTACTTGCCTAGTTAAATAAGCACACTTACACATAGACTGATCATAAAAGCTCACACACATCCGTACAAATCAGCTGGGCTAGACAATCGGGACCCTCTCTTTCTAAAATTATCCACCGCCATTGTTGCAACCGCCATTACCAGTCTGTTCAACCTCTCTATTGTATCGTCCGAGATCCCTAAAGATTGGAAAGCTGTCATCCCCCTCTTCAAAGTGTGTGATACTCTAGTCTCAAACTGTTACAGACCTATATCCATCTTGCCCTGCCTTTCTAAAGTCTTCGAAAGCCAAGTTAATAAACAGATCACTGACCATTTCGAATCCCACCGTACCTTCTCCGCTGTGCAATCTGGTTTCCGAGCTGGTCACGGGTGCACCTCAGTCACGCTCAAGGTATTAAACAATATCATAACCGCCATCGATAAAAGACAGTACTGTGCAGCTGTCTTCATCGACCTGGCCAAGGCTTTCGACTCTGTAAATCACCGTATTCTTATCAGCAGACTCAACAGCCTTGGTTTCTCAAATGACTACCTCACCTGGTTCACCAACTACTTCTCAGCTATAGTTCAGTGTGTCAAATTGGAGGGCCTATTGTCCGGACCTCTGGCAGTCTCTATGGGGGTGCCAGAGGGTTAAATTCTCAGGCCGACTCTTTTCTCTGTAAATAGAAACGATGTCGCTCTTGCTGCTGGTGATTTCCTGATCCACCTCTATGCAGACGACACCATTCTGTATACATCTGCCGCCTCTTTTGGACACTGTGTTAACTAACCTCCAAACGAGCTTCAATGCCATACAACACTCCTTCCGTGGCCTCCAACTGCTCTTAAAAGCCAGTAAAACTAAATGCATGCTCTTCAACCGATCGCTGGCGGCACCAGCCCACCCGACCAGCATCACTACTCTGGACGGTTCTGACTTAGAATACATGGACAACTACAAATACCTAGGTGTCTGGTTAGACTGTAAACTCTCCTTCCAGACTCACATTAAACATGTTCAATCCAAAATTAAATCTAGAATCGGCTTCCTATTTCGCAACAAAGCATCCTTCACTCACGCCGCCAAACATACCCTTGTAAAACTGACTATTCTACCGATCCTTGACTTCAGCGACGTCATTTACAAAATAGCCTCCAACACTCTACTCAGCAAACTGGATGCAGTCTATCACAGTGCCATCCGTTTTGTCACCAAAGCCCCATACACCACCCACCACTGCGACCTGTATGCTCTCGTTGGCTGGCCCTCGCTACATATTCGTCACCAGACCCACTGGCTCCAGGTCATCTATAAGTCTTTGCAAGGTAAAGCTCAACCTTATCTCAGCTCACTGGTCACGATAACAATACCCACCCGTAGCACGTGCTCCAGCAGGTATATCTCACTGGTCATCTCCAAAGCCAACACCTCCTTTGGCAGCCTTTCCTTCCAGTTCTCTGCTGCCAGGAATTGACTGACTGGAAGGAATTGCAAAAATCGCTGAAGTTGGAGACTTATATCTCCCTCACTTATTTTTAACATCAGCTATCTGAGGAGCTAACCGATCACTGCAGCTATACACAGCCCATCTGTAAATATCCCATCCAATCTACCTACCTCATCCCCATATTGTTTTTATTTACTTTTTGCTCTTTTGCACACCAGTATTTCACCTTGCACATCTTCATCTGCACATCTATCACTCCAGTGTTAATTTGCTAATTTGTCATTTCTTCGCTACAATGGCCTATTTATTTCCTTACCTCCTCACGCCATTTGCACACACTGTATATAGACTTGTTTCTATTGTGTTATTGACTGTACATTTGTTTATTCCATGTGTAGCTCTGTGTTGTTGTTTGTGTCGCACTGCTTTGCTTTATCTTGGCCAGGTCGCAGTTGTAAATGAGAACTTGTTCTCAACTGGCCTACCTGGTTAAATAAAGGTGAAATAAATATAATATTTTTTTTAAAACACACATACACACACAAATCATTCCAGATCTGTGGTTTAAAGGAACACTGAAGGGGAGTAGACAATTACTGTGCGTTGATTTAAAATACATGTTTTTCTGAAGCACATTCAGATTGGCTTATCATCCTGGGGGCCAGATACAAATTCCTATTTGCTCTCTTGCGCTAGAAATAAAAGTCCTCTGTACAACACACTCTCTGATCAGGCAATACCGCAGGTGTTCGGCGCTAACCATTGAATCTGGGCCTAAGGCCTTTTTTTACCATCCATTCTTCTATCAAAGGTGTCATTGACTCCCTGAGTTATCTCCCAGTACCCCCCTGTTCATGTACTCATATTGGCCCTGATTCCGACCCAAGTTAAGAGCGCGTAAATGGAATTTAAATTCCCTTTTTTATGAACTTTTCTCTCTATAGGTACTCTGACCTTGAACTTAAGCATGAGAATAGCATGCTATTTACCCGCTATTCGTTCAAGGTGGAGATTTAAGATGTGAATACAGGGTATGTGGCAGAGGTGTGTCTACAGATACGTTGTTTTCTGACATTGACTTAACTCCATTATAATTCCACCACCTTCACACGCGAGGAAACCATGAATAAGGTCGAGCGAACCTGCAGGTTCCAAGTGGAAAGAGCGTCTCGTTTCTTTTTTCTAATAGAAATAACAGCATTCTCCATTCACTGTAATTTATACATTGATAAGCTATTTATAATAGCTAGGTAAATTAGTAATCCGTTTTGGAGAAGGGGATTGTAAATACACATAACAATTGTTTTAGATTATTTTTTCTTATGATCCCAGGAGACGAATGTGAAGCCAGTCATATGGAAGCCAACTGAAAATCATATCAACATGACATCAAATCAAATTTTATTTGTCACATGCGTCGAATACCACATTTTGACCTTACCGTGAAATGCTTACTTACAAGCCCTTAACCAACAATGCAGTTCAAGAAATAAAGTTTAAAAAGTAACACAAGAAAATTACATAACAATAACGAGGCTATGGACAGGGGGTACCAGTACCAAGTCAATGTGGGGGGGTACAGGTTAGTTGAGGTAATGTATAAAGTGACCATGCATAGAAGATGAACAAAATAAACAGCAAGTAGCAGCAGTGTAAAAACAAAGAGGGGTGGTGTCAATGTAAATAGTCCAGGTGGCCATTTGATGAATTGTTCAGCAGTCTTATGGCTTGGGGGTAGAAGCTATTATGGAGCCTTTTGTTCCTAGACTTGGCATTCAAATACTGCTTGCCGTGAGATCAGTCTATGACTTGAATGACTGAAGTCTTGACATAACTTGGGCTTTCCTCTGACAACACCTAGTATAGAGGTCCTGGATGGTGATGTGGACACCAAGGAACTTAAAACTCGACCCGATCTACTTCTGCCCCATCGATGTTAACGGGACCTTGTTCAGCCCTCCTTTTCCTATATACTACAATCAGCTCCTTTGTCTTGCTCCCACTGAGGGAGTGGTTGTTGTCCTGGCACCAAACTGCCAGGTCTCTGACCTCCTCCCGATATGCTGTCTCATCGTTGTCAGTGATCAGGCCTACCACTGTTGTGTAATCAGCAAACTTAATGATGATGTTGGAGTTGTGCTTGGCCACGCAGTCGTGGGTGAACAGGGAGTACAGGAGGGGACTGAGCACGCACCCCAGTGTTGAAGATCAGCATGTCAGATGTGTTGTTGCCTACCCTTTCCACCTGGGGGCAGCCCACCAGGAAGTCCAGGATCCAGTAGCATAGAGGGAGGTGTTTAGTCCCAGGTTCCTTAGCTTAATGATGAGCTTTGTGGGTACTATAGTGGTGAATGCTGTCGAGGTGGGAAAGCGTAGTGTGGAGTGTGATTGAGATTGTGTCCTCTGTGGATCTTTTGGGCCGGTATGCGAATTGGAGTAGGTCTAGGGTTTCCGGCATGATGGTGTTGATGTTAGCCATGACCAGCCATTCAAAGCACTTCACTTAATTTAGGCAGGTTACCTTCGCTTTCTTGGGCACAGGGACTATGGTGGTCTGTTTGAAACATATAGGTATTACAGACTCGGTCAGGGAGAGGTTGAAAATGTCAATGAAGACACTTGCCAGTTGGTCTGCACATGCTTTGAGTACACGTCCAAGTAATCCGTCTGGCCCCATGGCTTTGTGAATGTTGACCTGTTTAAAGGTCTTGCTCATATCGGCTACGGAGAGCGTCCAGAACAGCTGGTGCTCTCATGCATGCTTTAGTGTTGCCTGCCTCGAAAGGAGCATAAAAGGCATTTTTGTCTGGCATGCTTGCATCACTGGGCAGTTCGCGGCTGGGTTTCCCTTTGTAGTCCGTAATAGTTTTCAAGCCTTGCCACATCCGACGAGCATCAGATCCGGTGTAGTAGGATTAAATCTTAGTCCTGTCTTGACTCTTTGCCTGTTTGATGGTTCATCTGAGGGCATAGCGGAATTTCTTATAAATGTCCGGATTAGTGTCGCGTTCCTTGAAAGCTGCAGCTCTAGCCTTTAGCTCGATGTTGCCTGTAATCCATGGTTTCTGGTTAGGATAAGAACGTACGGTCACTGTGGGGACGACGTCGTCGATGCACTTATTGATGAAGCCGGTGATTGAGGTGGTATACTCATCAATGCCATTGGAAGAATCCTGGAACATATTCCAGTCTGTGCTAGTAAAACATTCCTGTAGCATAGCATCAGCATCATCTGACCACTTCCATATTGAGTGAGTCACTTGTACTTCCTGCTTTAGTTGTTGCTTGTAATCAGGAATCAGGAGGATAGAATTATGGTCAGATTTGCCAAATGGAGGGTGAGGGAGAGCTTTGCACGCATCTCTGTGTGTGGAGTAAAGGTGGTCTAGAGTTTTTTTTCCTCTGGTTGCACATGTGACATGCTGGTAGAAATTAGGTAAAAAGGATTTAAGTTTGCTTGCATTAAAGTCCCCGGCCACTAAGAGTGCCTCTTCTGGATGAGCATTTTTTGGTTTTTCCAGCATTGCGCACCAGCAGTTATTGACAAACACACTAAGACACACACCCCCACCCCTCATCTTACCAGACGTAGCTGCTCTGTCCTGCCGATGCACAGAAAAGCCAGCCAGCTTTATATTATCCATGTCGTCACGGATAACCACGTCACGGTGAAACATAAGATTGAACAAAAAAATGAAATGTCCCGTTGGTAGGATCGTCCAGTTTGTTTTCCAATGATTGCACGTTGGCCAATAATTCGGAGGGTAGCGGTGGTTTACCTACTCGTCTGCGAATTCTTACAAGGCACCCCACCCTCCTCCCCCTTTTTCTCAGTCTTTTCTTCACGCGGATGACGGGGATTGTGCCTTGTCTCGACAAAGCCCTATATAGTTTGCGTCAGACTCGTTAAAGAAAAAATCTTTGTCCAATTTGAGGTGAGTAATTACTGTTCTGATGTCCAGAAGATCTTTTCGGTCATAAGAGATGGTAGCAGCAACATTATGTACAAAATGAGTTACAAGCAATGCGTAAAAACAAACAAAATAGCATTGTCGGTTAGGAGCCCGTAAAACAGCAGCCATCCCCTCCGGGGCCATTATGACGAGTATCGTGGCCCCTGTGCCGTTATTCAGAATTGTAATAGTGTGCCCTCATGATTTGCATACGGTCGTATGAAAAAGTTTGGGCTCCCCTGACAATTTCAATGATTTCCATTTATAAATAATTGGGTGTTTGTATCAGCAATTTTATTTTGATATATCAAATAACTGATGGACACAGTAATATTTTAGTAGTGAAATTAGGTTTATTGGATTAACAGAAAATGTGCAATATGCATCAAAACAAAATTAGACAGGTGCATAAATTTGGGCACCCCAATAGACAAATCACATCAATATTTAGTAGAGCCTCCTTTTGCTAAAATAAGAGCCTCTAGATGCTTCCCATAGCCTCTAGTGAGTGTCTGGATTCTGGATGAAGGTATTTTGGACCATTCCTCCTTACGAAACTTCTCCAGTTCAGTTAGGTTTGATGTTTGCCGAGCATGAACAGCCCGCTTCAAATCATCCCACAGATTCTCAATGATATTCAGGTCTGGGGACTGGGACGGCCATTCCAGAACATTGTACTTGTTCCTCTGCATAAATGCCTGGGTAGATTTTGAGCTTTGTGTTTTGGGTCGTTGGGTCGTTGTCTTGTTGAAATATCCAGCCCCGGCGTAACTTCAACTTTGTGACTGATTCGTCAACATTATTCCCAAGAATCTGCTGATATTGAGTGGAATCCATGCGACCCTCAACTTTAACAAGACTCCCAGTACCGGCACTGGCCACACAGTCCCACAGCATGATGGAACCCCCACCAAATTTTAGTGTGGGTAGCAAGTGTTTTTCATGGAACGCTGTGTTCTTTTGCCGCCATGCATAACGTTCCTTGTTATGACCAAATAACTCAATCTTTGTTTCATCAGTCCACAGCACCTTATTCCAAAATGAAGCTGGCTTGTCCAAATGTGCATTTGCATACCTCAAGCGACTCTGTTTGTGGCGTGTGTGCAGAAAAGGCTTCTTCCGCATCACTCTCCCATACAGCTTCTCCTTGTGCAAAGTGCGCTGAATTGTTGAACAATGCACAGTGACACCATCTGCAGCAAGATGATGTTGTAGGTCTTTGGAGGTGGTCTGTGGGCTGTTTTTGACCGTTCTCACCATCCTTCGCCTTTGCCGCTCCAATATTTTACTTGGCCTGCCACTTCTGGCCTTAACAAGAACTGTGCCTGTGGTCTTCCATTTCCTCACTATGTTCCTCACAGTGGACACTGACAGCTTTTTTGTAGCCTTCCTCTAAACCATAATGTTGAACAATCTTTGTTTTCAGGTCATTTGAGAGTTGTTTTGAGGCCCCCATGTTGCCACTCTTCAGAGGAGAGTCAAAGAGAACAACAACTTGCAATTGGCCACCTTAAATACATTTTCTCATGATTGGATGCACTTGTCTATGAAGTTCAAGGCTTAATGAGCTCACCAAACCAATTGTGTGTTCCAATTAATCAGTGCTAAGTAGTTACAGGTATTCAAATCAACAGAATGACAAGGGTGCCCACATTTTTGCATAGCCTATTTTTCACATCTCATTTAATTTCATACAACTTAATATTGCTACACTAAAAATCTTTGTCTGGACAATACCCCAAAACTCAGCTTTTATTAGAAAATGAATGGCATGCCACTGTGATAATTTTCTGTGACGACAGAGTAAATTATTATGCAGCCTAAGAGGGGTGCCCAAACTTTTTCATACGACTGTACATGAAATCTGGACACTATAGGCTTCTGTAGGGCTGAACCTGCCGAGTTGATGAAATTTGGAGACCCAAGCTATAGGTTTCTGTAAGGCTGAATCTGCAGAGTTGATGAAATTTGGACACCCAAGCTATAGGTTTCTGTAGGGCTGAATCTGCTGAGTTGATTCAATTTGGACACCCAAGCTATAGGTTTCTGTAGGGCTGAATCTTCTGAGTTGATGAAATTTGGACACCCAAGCTATAGGTTTCTGTAGGGCTGAATCTGCTGAGTTGATGAAATGTGGAGACCCAAGCTATAGGTTTCCGTAGGGCTGAATCTGCTGAGGTGATGAAATGTGGAGACCCAAGCTATAGGTTTCTGTAGGGTTGAATCTGCCGAGTTGATGAAATCTGGACACCCAAGCTATCGGTTATGGGAAGGGCTGAATCTGCTGAGGTGATGAAATCTGGAGACCCAAGCTATAGGTTTCTGTAGGGCTGAATCTGCTGAGGTGATGAAATCTGGAGACCCAAGCTATAGGTTTCTGTAGGGCTGAATCTGCTGAGGTGATGAAATCTGGAGACCCAAGCTATAGGTTTCTGTAGGGTTGAACCTGCTGAGGTGATGAAATCTGGAGACCCAAGCTATAGGTTTCTGTAGGGTTGAACCTGCTGAGGTGATGAAATCTGGAGACCCAAGCTATAGGTTTCTGTAGGGCTGAATCTGCTGAGGTGATGAAATCTGGAGACCCAAGCTATAGGTTTCTGTAGGGCTGAATCTGCTGAGGTGATGAAATCTGGAGACCCAAGCTATAGGTTTCTGTAGGGTTGAACCTGCTGAGGTGATGAAATCTGGAGACCCAAGCTATAGGTTTCTGTAGGGTTGAACCTGCTGAGGTGATGAAATCTGGAGACCCAAGCTATAGGTTTCTGTAGGGTTGAATCTGCTGAGGTGATGAAATCTGGAGACCCAAGCTATAGGTTTCTGTAGGGTTGAATCTGCTGAGGTGATGAAATCTGGAGACCCAAGCTATAGGTTTCTGTAGGGTTGAATCTGCTGAGTTGATGAAATGTGGAGACCCAAGCTATAGGTTTCTGTAGGGTTGAACCTGCTGAGGTGATGAAATGTGGAGACCCAAGCTATAGGTTTCTGTAGGGCTGAACCTGCTGAGTTGATGAAATGTGGAGACCCAAGCTATAGGTTTCTGTAGGGTTGAACCCTCTGAGGTGATGAAATGTGGAGACCCAAGCTATAGGTTTCTGTAGGGTTGAACCTGCTGAGGTGATGAAATGTGGAGACCCAAGCTATAGGTTTCTGTAGGGTTGAATCTGCTGAGGTGATGAAATGTGGAGACCCAAGCTATCGGTTATGGGAAGGGCTGAATCTGCTGAGGTGATGAAATCTGGAGACCCAAGCTATAGGTTTCTGTAGGTTTGAATCTTCTGAGTTGATGAAATCTGGAGACCCAAGCTATAGGTTTCTGTAGGGTTGAATCTTCTGAGTTGATGAAATCTGGAGACCCAAGCTATAGGTTTCTGTAGGGTTGAATCTTCTGAGTTGATGAAATCTGGAGACCCAAGCTATAGGTTTCTGTAGGGTTGAATCTTCTGAGTTGATGAAATGTGGAGACCCAAGCTATAGGTTTCTGTAGGGTTGAATCTTCTGAGTTGATGAAATCTGGAGACCCAAGCTATAGGTTTCTGTAGGGTTGAATCTTCTGAGTTGATGAAATCTGGAGACCCAAGCTATAGGTTTCTGTAGGGTTGAATCTTCTGAGTTGATGAAATCTGGACACCCAAGCTATAGGTTTCTGTAGGGTTGAACCTGCTGAGGTGATGAAATGTGGAGACCCAAGCTATAGGTTTCTGTAGGGTTGAATCTTCTGAGTTGATGAAATCTGGAGACCCAAGCTATAGGTTTCTGTAGGGTTGAATCTTCTGAGTTGATGAAATCTGGAGACCCAAGCTATAGGTTTCTGTAGGGTTGAATCTTCTGAGTTGATGAAATCTGGAGACCCAAGCTATACGTTTCTGTAGTGCTGAACCTGCTGAGTTGATGAAATGTGGAGACCCAAGCTATAGGTTTCTGTAGGGTTGAATCTGCCAAGTTGATGAAATCTGGAGACCCAAGCTATAGGTTTCTGTAGGGTTGAATCTGCTGAGGTGATGAAATGTGGAGACCCAAGCTATAGGTTTCTGTAGGGTTGAATCTGCCAAGTTGATGAAATCTGGAGACCCAAGCTATAGGTTTCTGTAGGGTTGAATCTGCCAAGTTGATGAAATCTGGAGACCCAAGCTATAGGTTTCTGTAGGGTTGAATCTGCCAAGTTGATGTATGCGCTTTAGAAAGTTTTAATTATATATTATATTTTACAATTTGTATCATGTTAAATAGTAGCCACTATCAGGAGCCACCTTCAGTAATACCCATATACATTTATAACTGTCACTTTAGTGTTAGTTTTCTTCAATTCGTAGCTTACATTTTGCATCATTCAATTCCGTTTACCTTTCTTTTCTCTGTCAAGTCCGCGTAAGCTGTTCCTGGAGGTTGCTAGCATTAGCGGATCATGTTAGCCTAACGTTGTGCAATAATTAGGGACATTTGAATCATTATAAAACTCAAACCACACTAGCAGGTTAAACGTGGAGCCTAGTGCATGGTTCACCACGACTGGACCGTTGTCATACAGTTCCATGATTAGTTAGAATCAGGGCTGATATAGAAGGATTATTAGCCGCTTTTGAACTTGAATCAAACCACAGTTTTCTGTATTCATCAATATACAGTATTTCTTGTGTAAAGGCTCTCCAAACATTTTTATTAATGATTCATACTTTCATAACCCTAAAATATCCCTAAATAATCCACCAGTTGGTGCTGAAACGGAGACGAATACGCATAGAGGGCTTTCTTTCATTGATCCCTATATTCTGAACCCGATCTCTCGATGTATTCTATTGAGTCTGTCGAAAATGATAATTAAAGGTTCTGAAAGCTCTATTGAATGAAGTCTCCACGAGAGAATCTGTTGGCCAGCAAGTGGGAGGGCTTTCAGTGGTTGAATGAGATTTATTCAGAAAGCGTAAGGTAGCCACACCTGCAGAGCACCTTATGCAAATGAATAAGGTAAGTCCGAATACCAACTACTGAGAAGTGCATAGGAAAGGCGTGCGTGGTGAAGGCATGAATTCCTATGTCGGAATCAACCCCATTGTGATCTTTTAAAGGCAAAACTGAATCAAGGTTGTGCACTCCTACTCTGAAAAACATGATACAAATGGCCGCTGGTCCTAGATCTGTTTGTGAGTATAGGAGTTGTCAACTCAAGACAGAACAAAGAGATCTGGGACCAGGCTATAACCCATTCAATGAGATACTTTGATAATCATCTCCCAAATATCACTATTTTTAAACAAGCCATAGAATGTTGGTTGAAATTTCAATTTAATCCACCAGAAAAGCAGAACAAATAATATATACTAATACATTTTTAAAAAATGTTAAAACATTATTTATAGATTTATTTTTATTTTTAAGTATATTCTTTGTAAACAATAAACAATATCATGAATAGGACTGGTGGAGTTATATCACACATGCAGCTAACAAAAATATCTGGAAATGTCTGCTCTACCCAAAATTACAACCAACTAATTGCAGCATTAGCGCAAAAATGGAAGAGGAAAGTGGAAAAAGTAGGGAACTTGTTTGTCGGCCCTGCATTAAAGACCATAATTGGTTAAAGAAAATTGTGATGAATAGAAAAGTATACCAGTTTCATTTAAGGACCAATACATTTACAGCTGTGCCATATAGATTGCAAAATAGTTTTAGATTTTCGGCACATGGTTAATGAACAGATATGCAAAACTACTCCGGATTCAAAACTTGGAAATTGTAGACCTCCACAAGTCTGGTTCTTCCTTGGGAGCAATTTCCAAATGCCTGAAGGTACCATGTTCATCTGTACAAACAATAGTACGCAAATATAAACACAGGAAAACACAGGAAAATTATGTGGATGGAAAATTATGTTGATATATTGAAGCAACATCTCAAGACATCCGTCAGGAAGTTAAAGCTTGGTCACAAATGGGTCTTCCAAATGGACAATGACCCCAAGCATACTTCCAAAGTTGTGGCAAAGTAGCTTAAGGACAATAAAGTTAAGGTATTGGAGTGGCCATCACAAAGCCCTGACCTCAATCCTATAGAAAATGTGTGGGCAGAACTGAAAAAGTGTGTGCGAGCAATGAGACCTACAAACCTGAGTCAGTTACACCAGCTCTGTCAGGAGGAATGGGCCAAAATTCACCCAATTTATTGTGGGAAGCTTGTGGAAGGCTATCCGAAACATTTTTCCCAAGTTAAACATTTTAAAGACAATGCTACCAAATACTAATTGAGTGTATGTAAACTTCTGACCCACTGGGAATGTGATGAACTAAATAAAATCTGAAATAAATCATTCTCTCTACTATTATTCTGACATTTCATATTCTTAAAATAAAGTGGTGATCCTAACTGACCTATGACAGGACATTTTTACAAGGATTAAATGTCAGGAATTGTTAAAAACGGAGTTTAAGTGTATTTGGCTAAGGTGTATGTAAACTTCCGACTTCAACTGTATAAGCTGTATAAGCTGTATAAGCTGGAAGTAGAAGCCTAAGCGTTGTTGTTCACTTGTTTACGCCAATTGGGGGAGGGGTGGTAGGGTTAGAAGTTAATAAAGGAAAGTATATTTTTTTAAAATGTGCGTATGTATGTATGTATGTATGTATGTATGTATGTATGTATACAGTAGAGTAGATGGTCTCAGTAGAGTACCAGCTGGTTGAGAGAATGCCAAGAGAGTGCAAAGCTGTCAAGGCAAAGGGTGGCTATTTTGAAGAATCTCAAATATTAAAAATATTTGGATTTTTTTGAACACTTTTTTGCTTACCACATGATTCCATATGTGTTATTTCATAGTTTTGACATCTTCACCATTCTATAAAGTAGAAAATACAACAACAAAAAAAAACTTGAATGAGTAGGTGTGTCCAAACTTGACAGGTACTGTATGTATATTTGCAAACAAATATATGGGGGATTGGAAGTGATGCAAGCAATTACATTGATGGCAGCTACAATCTATCTGCAATATTAAAGCTGATATTCCCCTAAAAAAAGAATAATAATCAAAGTACTTGTAACGGCTGTGGGAAGAAGAGGACCAAGGTGCAGCGTGGATGTGTTCATACTTTCATTTGAACTGAACACTGAAATAACAACGAGAGCGAACGAAACCGAAACAGTTCTGTCTGGTGAAAAAAACAGAAAACAACTACTCACAAAACACAGGTGGGAAAAGGCTACCTAAGTATGGTTCTCAATCAGAGACAACGATAGACAGCTGCCTCTGATTGAGAACCACACCCGGCCAAACACACAGAAATAGAAAACATAGAACACAAAACATAGAATTCCCACCCCAACTCACGCCCTGACCAAACCAAAATAGAGACATAAAAGGATCTCTGAGGTCAGGGCGTGACAATACTTCTATATGATTTACAGTATCTGAGGGTCAGTTGGTCTACAAAAGATAATCTGAGTATCTGAGTAAAATCACCTACAACATCAACCATAATGACACGCCTCTGCAATGTTTCTCATCTGACCTCCTGTAAATCAGTGGTGTGTTTTTGTTGACCTCCTGTAAATCAGTGGTGTGTTTTTGTTGACCTGTAAATCAGTGGTGTGTTTTTGTTGACCTGTAAATCAGTGGTGTGTTTTTGTTGACCTGTAAATCAGTGGTGTGTTTTTGTTGACCTGTAAATCAGTGGTGTGTTTTTGTTGACCTGTAAATCAGTGGTGTGTTTTTGTTGACCTGTAAATCAGTGGTGTGTTTTTGTTGACCTGTAAGTCAGTGGTGTGTTTTTGTTGACCTGTAAATCAGTGGTGTGTTTTTGTTGACCTGTAAATCAGTGGTGTGTTTTTGTTGACCTGTAAGTCAGTGGTGTGTTTTTGTTGACCTGTAAATCAGTGGTGTGTTTTTGTTGACCTGTAAATCAGTGGTGTGTTTTTGTTGACCTGTAAATCAGTGGTGTGATTTTGTTGACCTGTAAATGGGTGATGTGTTTTTGTTGACCTGTAAGTCAGTGGTGTGTTTTTGTTGACCTGTAAATCAGTGGTGTGTTTTTGTTGACCTGTAAATCAGTGGTGTGATTTTGTTGACCTGTAAATGGGTGATGTGTTTTTGTTGACCTCCTGTAAATCAGTGGTGTGTTTTTGTTGACCTGTAAGTCAGTGGTGTGTTTTTGTTGACCTGTAAATCATGGTGTGTTTTTGTTGACCTGTAAATCAGTGGTGTGTTTTTGTTGAACATTCATGTCAACAATTAGAATGGATAATCACTTGGTTATAATTGGCTAGACTTTCTGGTTAATTGGGCTGTGTGATAGGGTGGCTCTAGATTTGGTCCATGTGAGTCATTTGATAAGGTCCATTTGACGCTGGGCTGGGGCTGAGGCACACACACACACACACACACACACACACACACACACACACACACACACACACACACACACACACACACACACACACACACACACACACACACCCTCTCAGGCTGCTCAGGGAGACCTCAGGGACAGTCTTGTTATTGATTGGAGAGCCATAAGTGGGTCAATGAGAATGAGTCTGTGTTCTAAATGGCACACTTTTCCCTACATAGTGTACTACCCTATGGGTCCTGGTCAAAAGTAGTGCACTCTAAGCCTATGGAGAATAGGGTGCCATTTGGGACAGCATCATTCTCATTCTTGGTCAGCAGCCAGAGAGAGAGAGAGAGAAACTCTTTCCCGCTACAGAGACCATCTACTCTAATGTCTGGGCTTCATCCTCAGCATGCACCAACTGATGGCCCCTCCCCTCCCCTCCCGGTTTGGGGGGGGGGGGGGGGGGGGGGGGGTTACCCAGCTCTCCTTTAGAGCGGCAGACCTTTAACAATAAATACATTGCCATCAACCACTCATTACCAGCACAGATATATTACCTTCAAAAATATATGCCAAGTGTATGACCCCGAGGTTACAGGGAAGTTTGGCTCAGAGTACTCCTGCTTGCGTTCCAAATGGCACCCTATTCCCTATTGACCAGAGCCCAGGGAGGTTGAATAGGCCCTAAGAGAGGTAGGATAGGCCCTGAGAGAGGTAGGATAGGCCCTGAGAGAGGTAGGATAGGCCATCTGCCCTGATCAAAAGAAGTGCACTATATAGGGAATAGGGTGTCATTTGGGATGCAACCATATACAGAACCTACAGTATCTCTCTCTCTCTGGTGTCTTTGAACTGACCCAGATTAGAGAAAATGAAATATTTCCAGACTTGAGAGTTGAGAGTGATTACAGGACAGGTAATCAACTATCCCTAATGACTGAAATTTAATTGCAGCACTCAGTTAATACCCATCCCTGGCTGTGTTCCCCTTTGGCCTCCTATCTTTGATCCAGCCTCTCTGCCTCCCCTTTTCTCACAGCGTTTGCATATTTTCAGTGTACAGCGAGAACTCTTCTTATCTTAACTACTGAGATGTAAAACACAGCAGAGCAGCTGGCAGGCAGGCACTCTGTGAGAGAGGCAGGTCTGTGAGAGAGGGAAGTGTGTGTGTGTGTGTGTGTGTGTGTGTGTGTGTGTGTGTGTGTGTGTGTGTGTGTGTGTGTGTGTGTGTGTGTGTGTGTGTGTGTGTGTGTGTGTGTGTGTGTGTGTGTGCGGCCTGCTACAGAAATATGTGCAGGGCCCAGTTTATGTGCAGGGCCCAATTTCACCAAATATCTATCTGCACCCTTTTTTAACTACCGTATTGACATTTTTAACAGGTTGACTATCATGCAACAGTATATACTGCATTGCTAAGAAGAATCATTTTTATTGAAAGATCCAGGTTAATAAATCATGAGTTGTAAATCACCAGGGGCCAGTATTTCGAAAGTTATCTATTTTGATTTTGCCTATCGGTTAGGATTAAATGCATAGAAATATAGTGAATATAACGGAGCCCCCATCCAAGTCAATGATTTGTCCGTTCTATTCATTATTTTTCTAATGCTGTTGCATGATACAGTCAACCTATTAAAAATGTGAATAAAGTGCTGTAGTTAAAAAAGGGTGCTTCTCAGGGTGCTTCCCAAATGGAACCCTATTGACTATATAGGAAGCCGATTCTAGATTTAGTTTTGTTTTGGAGATGCTTAACGTGAGTCTGGAAGGAGAGTTTCCAGTCTAACCAGACACCTAGGTATTTGTAGTTGACCACGTATTCTAAGTCAGAGCCGTCCAGAGTAGTGATGCTGGACGGGTGGGCAGGTGCAGGCAGTGATCGGTTGAAGAGCATGCATTTAGTTTTACTTGCATTTATGAGCAGTTGGAGTCCATGGAAGGAGGGTTGTATGGCATTGAAGCTCGTCTGGTGGTTAGTTAACACAGTGTCCAAAGAGCAGTTGTGCACATAGGGCTCTGGTCAAAGGCTATGCACTATATAGGCAACAAAGCATCCTTCACTCATGCTGCCAAACATACCCTCGTAAAACTGACCATCCTACCGATCCTCGACTTCGGCGATGTCATCTGTAAAATAGCTTCCAACACTCTACTCAACAAATTGGATGCAGTCTATCACAGTGCCATCTGTTTTGTCACCAAAACCTCATACACTACCCACCATTACGACCTGTACGCTCTCGTTGGTTGGCCCTCGCTTCATACTCATCGCCAAACCCACTGGCTACAGGTTATCTACAAGTCTCTGCTAGGTAAAGCCCTGCCTTATCTCAGCTCACTGGTCACCATAGCAGCACCCACTCGTAGCACGCTCACTGGTCACCCCCAAAGCCAATTCCTACTTTGGTCGCCTTTACTTCTAGTTCTATGCTGCCAATGACTGGAACGAACTGCAAAAATCACTCAAGCTGGAGACACATATCTCCCTCACTAGCTTTAAGCACCAGCTGTCAGAGCAGCTCACAGATCACTGCACCTGTACATAGCCCATCTGTAAACAGCCCATCTATCTACCTCATCCCCATACAGTATTTATTTATTTATCTTGCTCCTTTGCACCCCAGTACCTCTACTTGCACATTTATCTTCTGCACATCTACCATTCCAGTGTTTAATTGCTATATTGCCACTATGGCCTATTTATTGCCTTAACTCCCTTATCTTACCTCATTTGCACTCACTGTATATATACTTTTTTTGCTACTGTATCATTGACTCTATGTTCTGTTTATTCCATGTGTAACTCTGTGTTGTTGTATGTGTCGAATTGCTATGCTTTATCTTGGCCAGGTCGCAGTTGCAAATGAGAACTTGTTCTCAACTAGCCTACCTGGCTAAATAAAGGTGAAATACATTTTTTAAAAATTAAAATCACACTGCACACTGCCCTATCCCACCTGGACAAGAGGAATACCTAAGTAAGAATGCTGTTCATTGACTACAGCTCAGCATTTCACCCTCCAGACCCTGGGTCTCGACCCCACCATGTGCAACTGGGTCCTGGACTGTCTGACAGGCCACCCCCAGGTGGTGAGGGTAGGAAACAACATCTCCACCCCGCTTATCCACAACAATGGGGCCCCACAAGGGTGCGTTCTCAGCCCTCTCCTGTACTACCTCTTCACCCATGACTGCGTGGCCTTGCACGCCTCCAACTCAATGATCAATTTTGTAAATGACACTACAGTGGTAGGCTTGATTACCAACAACAACGAGATGGCCTACAGGGAGAAGGTGAGGGTCCTCGGAGTGTGGTGTAAGGAAAATAACCTCTCACTCAACGTCAACAAAACAAAGGAGATGATCGTGGACTTCAGGAAACAGCAGAGCGAGCATCCCCCCATCCCATCGACGGGACAGTAGTGGAGATTGTAGAACGTTTTAAGCTCCTTGGCGTACACATCACGCAACAGCACCTCTTCAACCTCAGGAGGCTGAAGAAATTTGGCTTGTCACCGAAAACAATCACAAACTTTCACAGATGCACAATCGAGAGTATCCTGTCGGGCTGTATCACCGCCTGGTATGGAAACTTCTCCGCCCACAACCGCAAGGCTCTCCAGAGGGTAGTGCGGTCTGCACAACGCATCACCGGGGGGCAAACTACCTGCCCTCCAGGACACTTACTGCACCCGATGTCACAGGAAGGCCAAAAAGATTAAGGACAACAACCACCCTGCCTGTTCACCCCGCTACCATCCAGAAGACGAGGTCAGTACAGGTGCATCAAAGCTGGGACCGAGAGACTGAATAACAGCTTCTGTCTCAAGGCCATTAGACTGTTAAACAGCCATCACTAACATAGAGTGGCTGCTGCCAACATACAGACTCAAATCTTTTGCCACTTTAATACATTAAATAAATGGATTCAATAAAGGTATCACTAGTCACTTTAAATGATGCCACTTTAATAATGACTACATATCCTACATTATTCATCTCATATGTGTATACTGTATTCTATACCATCTACTACATCTTGCCTATGTCGCATGGCCATCGCTCATCCATATATTTATATGTACATATTCTTATTCATCCCTTTACATTAGTGTGTATATGGTAGTTTGTTATATGGTAGTTTGTTTTGTTGAATTTGTTAGATTACTTGTTAGATATCACTACACTGTCGGAACTAGAAGCACAAGCATTTCGCTACACTCGCATTAACATCTGCTAACCATGTGTACGTGACCAATAAGATTTGATTTGTTGTTTGGATGTTTCTTCACATCGTAATTTCTGTCTGCTGCATACTCATTGTGAATAGAATGCCTCACACATTTCTCCGGTAATGTACTGTGCTGTGACCTCTTGGTGACATTGTTTTCCTATTCCCTAAAAGTCTGTGGTTGACTCCAGCAGCTCCACAGCCTCCCTCAATTATTCTGATCAGAATCAACTGCTTTATCTGGGAATCAGCACCACAATGACTGAGACTGGAAATGATTAAATGAATAGTTTATGCATGCGTGATCTACGAACAGGATTTTTGATTTTATAGACAACTATATGAACCATATTAAATGAAAAACGGCGAGACAATAATTTGTATTTCCGACTGATAGCACTGATTGTAAGTATATGTTAGCCTACATACGCAAAGAATGAATTTGAGTACAATTGCATAGTGTTGTCTGTAAAGAAATCATACAAGTTCTTCCTATCTCATATCTTAGAGGCAGAGAGAGTAGATGATGTTGTAGTTTGGTTGAATTGTTCCTTGTCCAACCATTTGAATCCCCAGGTGGAGGTGGTCTCCTACAGACAGGTCCCCTCTCTCCCCAAGTCCCCAGGGACAGCTTTCCCCTGGCACGCTTAGATGGGAAGAAGAAAGAACCATACAGCTTCACCTTCTCCATACTACTAACTAACATGCATGCCAACCTAGTCGGTAGGTATACACCGTCTAACAAAATGCTTACTTGCAGGTTCCTTCTTAGACAATGCAACAGCAATTAGAAATAACAAAAGATAAGAATATGAACATAAAGTTAATGTGTCAGTAGAATAGAATAAAATGTTTAGCATCAGTACAATACAGGAAGGCACAATTTATAGTCCAGTGTTTACATGTGTTTTGGTGATTGGGAGGCAAGTGTTTAAATTGGGATTATCAAAAAAGAATGATAAGGGAACATACATGCTATACATGGCCAGACAACGCAGTCACAAATAAATGAACACAGTCACAAATAAATGAACACAGTCACAAACACATTAACACAGTCACAAACACATTAACACAGTCACAAACACATTAACACAGTCACAAACACATTAACACAGTCACAAATAAATTAAATCAGTCACAAATAAATTAAATCAGTCACAAATAAATGAACCCAGGCAGAAATAAATTACTCGAAAGAGGAGTGAATTTCAAACAACCCAGGCCTACATACAGCTATAGATTGCATGTGTCTGCACAGGGTCTTAGTCATTTGTCCACATACAGGGTCAGAGAGAGGGAGAGGGAGAGGGAGACGTGAGGGGTATTGAGGACAGGAGAGGGGAATGGGTGAAGGAGGCGGACAGGGGGGAGGAGGGGGGGATGAGGGAGGGGGATGGATGGAGGAGAGGGGGATGGGGGAGGGAGGGAGGGAGGCGGACAGAGAAGAGGGGGATGGGGGATGGAGAGAGAGAGGGGGATGGGGGATGGAGGTGGATGGAGGAAAGGTGAGGGGATGGGGAGGGAGGGAGGGAGGTGGATGGAGGAGAGGAGAGGTGGATGGGGGAGGGAGGTGGATGGAGGAAAGGTGAGGGGATGGGGAGGGAGGGAGGTGGATGGAGGAGAGGAGAGGGGGATAGGGGAGGGAGGTGGATGGGGCAGGGAGGGAGGCGGACAAAGAAGAGGAGAGGGGGATGGGGAGGGAGGCGGACGGAGAGGGGGAGGGGGGAGGGAGGTGGATGGAGGAAAGGGGATGGGGAGGGAGGGAGGTGGATGGAGGAAAGGAGAGGGGGATGGGGAGGGAGGCGGACGAAGGAGAGGAAAGGGGGATGGGGAGGGATGTGTAAGTAAGGTGGACAGGAGAGGGGGGTGGGGGGAGGCAGACGGAGGAAAGGAGAGGGGGATGGGGAGGGAGATGTGAGGTGGACAGAGCAGAGGGATGGGGGAGGCCTGCATATAGATCCATGTCTGGGATGGAGCGTCACATGATCAAAGCCCCAGACTGCTCTTACGTTGCTAGAGAACTCTCAATAAGACAGGCAGAGATGACAGAGAAAGAAGATAAGGAACGAGGGAAGACCTAGAAGGAGAGGAATAGAGGAAGATAGAGGCGGTTGCGATCAGGAACAAGCTTATCAGTGGCATTGATTAGGCCGTTCGTGGTCAATGTGCGACGGATTAACAGATCACCTCCAGGTCCTGTGGTGTCTGTCTCACACACACACACACACAGACACATACACACATGCAGATGCACACAAACAAACACAGCCCAGCACTCCAGCTCTCCCCATGTCCAAACAGCAGATGGACAGCTGATATTTGTCATTGATGTTCATTACCTAGCGTGCCACTGGGTGACATTGTAAAGTCAATGGTGTAGGAGAGGCAGTATCCATGAAATACATATTATAAATATTGGTGGCTCTGGTCAAAAGTAGTGCACTATATAGTGAATAGTGTTCCCTTATCTCCGTCTAGCTTCATAAACAACCACTTCTTCACAGATTAGCCCCAGATTAACACGTCCGCTGGGAGATTGTCCCATGGTTGGGGAGGATATTTAGTCTTTATTGATGTCGTTAAATCCCGTGGGCTAGCATCATAGTAAACAATAGGGGAGGGATTTTTCACTCTCAGAGTTGACAGGCGGCGATATGGTATGAATCATGGCCAGTCTACTCTGTGACTGTGTGTGGAGAGACTGTATGGAGATTGTATCAACTGCTCATGCAAAACTATTCAGAGAACACATAACACCTTCACATCGTCACTCATGTCACCATAGAAACCTGATAACGACAGCATAACATTACTTAAACAATGTTGGAACACTGTGTAAGCGGGGAGGCGGTCTACTCTAACAAGTCTGTAATATAAACATACTTCTATACAGTGAAGAAGACAGACAGACAACCCTTCTGTCAGTTATTGTTTTCCCTCCATCTTATTCATTGTATTGAGATTGAGGAACAGAAATGACATGAACAACACATTTGGCCAATTAGTAGATTAGGTAAGCATTTTCCCATCCATTTTCCTTCTCTAAGCAGCAACAGGACAGTACGTGGTGATACTGAGAGCTGAAACTGGTTTCTCCTCTCCTGTCTGGCTGTTGCCTGAGGTTTATGAGAGCTGGGTTTCCAGACGTTTGAATTTGAAGCGCTTGGCTAAACGCCTCCAGAGCTGCACTACAGCTAGATGACTTGAGCGCCACCTACTGATTGTATTATCAGCATCCATGTCATCTCGGTTTTGGTCCATTCACATTTTTCCTTATACCTCTTCTATTTTTCTAGACAGACAGAATATTGACTTTTCCACTGGGCAGGTTAGTGTTAGCAGTCTCAGTTTCTGCTGTGGTGTCCACAATGTCTCTTACTAGTCCATTCCTCTCTCCAATGTTGCCAAATAGGGGTGAAGGTAAAACGTCCCACAGCTCCCTGAGGTCAGTAGTATAAAGCAGCTCCATCACATCAGAGCTTAGTGATGGAGCGTCTTACATCTTAACCTGCTGAAGAACAGCATGTACTTAGCATCCACTCAACATACCCCAAACACAGAGAGAGAGAGAGAGAGAGAGAGAGAGAGAGAGAGAGAGAGAGAGAGAAAGATAAAGCCCATTTGAATTGAATTGAGAGAGAGAGAGAGAAAGAGGGAGAGAGAGGCAACAACAAATTCAATCCCTTTTAGACAACTGGACAAAACGTTCACTGTATTAGTGAAGGTGTAAACTTGGCAGTAGAAAACCTAAACAGTATTTTTGATCTCTCAGCTTCCCTATCAAATCAAAAATTTCTAACAGAAAACCGAAGAAAATTAACAACAATGACAAATGGTTTGATGAAGAATGCAAAAACCTAAGAAAATAAATTGAGAAACCTATCCAACCAAAAACATAGACACCCAGAAAACCCGAGCCTACACCTTCACTATGGTCAATCACTAAAACAATACAGAAATACACTATGGAAAAAGAAGGAACAGCACGTCAGAAATCAGCTCAATGTATTTGAAGAATCCATAGACTTAACCTCTTCTGAGAAAATTGGAAAACTCTAAACAAACAACAGCATGAAGAGTTATCTATCTAAAATGGAAATTAACGGGTAAACCACTTCTCCAATATTTTGGGCCTTACATCAAAGAATAAACAGCAAAAACATATACATTATCAAATACAAATCTTAGAATCAACTATTAAAGACTCCAGAACCCACTGGATTCTCCTACTACATTGAATGAACTACAGGACAGAAACCCTCCAACCCAAAAATGCCTGGTGTGTTGATGTTATCCTCAATGAAATTCTAAAATATAAAGATAACAAATTCCAATTGACTATACTTAAACTCTTTAACATCATCCTTGGCTCTGGCATCTTCCCCAATATTTGGAACCAAGGACTGATCACCCCAATCCACAAAAGTGGAGACACATTTGACCCCAATAACTACCGTGGGATATGCATCAACAGCAACCTTTGGAAAATCCTCTGCGTTTTCATTAACAGCAGACTCATACATTTCCTAGGTGAAAACAATGCACTGAGCAAATGCCAATTGGATTTTTACCAAATTATCGTATGACAGATCACGTATTCACCCTGCACACCCTAAAAAACTAAAAACAAAGGCAAATTCTTCTCATGCTTTGTTGAATTCAAAAAATCTTTCGACTCAATTTGGCATGAGGGTCTGCTATACAAATTGATGGAAAGTGGTGTTAGGGGAAGAACATACGACATTATAAAATCCATGTACACGAACAACAAGTGTGCGGTTAAAATGGGGGGGAACACATTTCTTTCCACAGGGCCGTGGGGTGAGACAGGGATGAAACTTAAGCCCCACCCTCATAAACGTGTACGTATATCAATGAATTGGCGAGGGCACTAGAACAGTCTGCAGCACCCTTCCTCACCCTACTAGAATCTGAAGTCAAATGTCTACTATTTGCTGATGATCTGGTTGTTCTGTCACCAACCAAGGAGGGCCTACAGCAGCACCCAGATTCTGCACAGATTCTGTCAAACCTGGGACTTGACAGTAAATTTCGGTAAGACAAAAATAATGGTGTTCCAAAAAAGGTCCATCTGCCAGGACTACAAATAGAAATTCCATTTACACACCATTGCCCTAGAGCACACGAAAAACTATACATACCTCGACCTAAACGTCAGCGCCACAGGTAACTTCCACAAAGCTGTGAACGTGTAACGTCTGTTGTCGGGAGAAGGAGAAGACCAAGGTGCAGCGTGGTAAGTATTCACAATACATTTTAATCAATGCGAATACTTGAACAAAAAACAACAAAACGACAAACAAACAGTTCTGCAACAGAAAACAACTACCCACAACCCATAGTGGGAAAACAGGCTGCCTAAGTATGGTTCTCAATCAGAGACAAGGATTGACAGCTGCCTCTGATTGGGAACCATACCAGGCCAAACACCTAGAAATATAACACAGAACAAAACATAGAATGCCCACCCCAACTCACGCCCTGACCAAACTAAAATAGAGACATAAAAAAGGAACTACGGTCAGGACGTGACAGTACACCCCCTCAATCCCCCCCCCCCCCCCCCCCCCCCCCGCCAAAAGTGCGGACTCCGCAAAACCTAAAACCATAGGGGAAGGTCTGGGTGGGCATCTGTCCGCGGTGATGGCTCTGGCGCGAGACGTGGACCCCACTCCACCTTAGTCTTGGCCCCCTTTAGGTGGCGCCTTTGGAGTGGCAACCCTCGCCGCCGACCCCAGACTGGGGACCCTTGCAGCGGACCCTGAATAGACAGGAGACTCTGGCAGCGCCGGATAGATGGGAGACTCTGGCAGCGCCGGACAGGCGGAAGACTCTGGCAGCTCTGGAGTGAAGGGCGACTCTGGCAGCTCCGGAGTCCAGAGTGAAGGGCGACTCTGGCAGCTCCGGAGTGAAGGGCGGCTCTGGCAGCTCCGTACTGATGGGCGGCTCTGGCAGCTCCGGACTGACGGGCGGCTCTGGCAGCTCCGGACTGACGGGCGGCCCTTGCAGCTCCTGACTGACGGGCGGCTCTGGCAGCTCCAGACAGGAGGGAGAACCTGGATGGAGGAGACGGAGAGACAGCCTGGTCCTCGGAGGAGGCACAGGATAGACCGGGTCGTGGAGGCGCACTGAAGGTCTCGAACTAAGGACCTGCACAACCCTTCCTGGCTGGATGGTGATTTTAGACTGGCACGTGCGGGGCACAGGCACAGGACGCACTGGGCTGTGCAGACACACAGGAGACACAGTGCGCAGAGCCGACGCAGGATATCCTGGCCCGAGGAGACGTACTGGCTGTCTTGAGAGCAGGGCTGGCACCATCCCCCTGGCTGGATCCTCACCCTAGCCCGGCAGATGCGGGGAGCTGGGATGTAGCGTACCAGGCTAAGAATGCGTACTGGAGACATCGTGCGCTCCACTGCATAACACAGTGCCTGACCAGTACGACGCCCGCCACGGTAATCACGGGGGGTTGGCTCAGGTCTCCAACCTGTCTGCCACACTCCCCGTGTGCCCCCCCCAATTTTTTTGGGGGGGGGGGCTGCCTCTCGGGCTTCCTTGCCAGCCGTGTTCGTGTTGCCAACTTCATTCTCCGGTATCCCTCCTCGCACTGTTCCAGATAATCCCAGGCGGGCTCCGGCACTCTCCCTGGGTCGACCGACCACCTCGCTATCTCCTCCCAGGTTGTCTCATACTCCAGATAGCGCTGCTCACCTGTCCAGGAGTCCCTTTCACCACGCTGCTTGGTCCTTTGGTGGTGGGTAGTTCTGTAACGTCTGTTGTCAGGAGAAGGAGAAGACCAAGGTGCAGCGTGGTAAGTAATCAATACGAATTCTTGAACAAAAAACAACAAAACGACAAACGAACAGTTCTGCAAGGTGCAATACACAAAACAGAAAACAACTACCCACAACCCATAGTGGGAAAACAGGCTGCCTAAGTATGGTTCTCAATCAGAGACAAGGATTGACAGTTGCCTCTGATTGGGAACCATACCAGGCCAAACACCTAACACAGAACAAAACATAGAATGCCCACCCAACTCACGCCCTGACCAAACTAAAATAGAGACATAAAAAAGGAACTAAGGTCAGGACGTGACAGAACGATCTGAAAGACAAGACAAGAAGGGTCTTCAATGCCATCAAAAGGAACATAAAATTCAACATACCAATTAGGATCTGGCTAAAAATACTTGAATCAGTTATAGAACCCATTTCTCTTTATGGCTGTGAGGTCTGGGGTCCACTCACCAACCAAGAATTCACAAAATGGGACAAAAAACTAATTGAGACTATGCATGCAGAATTGTGCATAAGTATCCTCTGTGTACAACATAAAACACAAAATAATGCATGCAGGGCAGAATTAGGCCAATACCCACTAATTATCAAAATCCAGAAAATATAATTTAAATTCTACAACCACCTAAAAGGAAGCAATTCTCAAACCTTCCATAACAAAGCCATCACCTACAGAGAGATGAACATGAAGAAGAGTCCCCTAAGCAAGCTGGTCCTGGAGCTCTGTTCACAAACACAAACACACCCCACAGAGCCCCAGGAGAGCAGCACAATTAGACCCAACCAAATCATGAGAAAACAAAATGATAATTACTTGACACATTGGAAATAATTAACAAATAAACTGAGTAAACTAGAATGCTATTTGTCCCTAAACAGAGTAGAGAGTGGCAGAATACCTGACCACTGTGAATGACCCAAAATTAAGGAAATCTTTGACTATGTGTAGACTCAGTGAGCATAGCCTTGCTTTTGAGAAAGGCCTGGCTCTCAAGGGAAGACTTCCTAACCTCCTGCCAAATGTATGGCCATATTTAAGAGACATATTTGTAAATACAACTCATACTTATTTTTTTATGTATTTTCCCTTTTGTACTTTAACTATTTGCACATAATATGACATTTGTAATGTCTTTATTATTTTGGAACTTTTGTGAGTGTAATGTTTACTGTTCATTTGTTTTGTTTATTTCATTTTTGTTATTGTCTAGTTCACTTGCTTTGGCAATGTTAACATATGTTTCCCATGCCAATAAAGCCCTTAAATTGAAATTGAATTGAAACTGAGAGAAGGGAGAGAGAGAAAGAAAGAGAGAGAGAGAGAGAGAGAAAGAGAAAGAGAAAGAGAGAGAGAGAGAGAGAGAGAGAGAGAGAAAGAGAAAGAGAAAGAGAGAGAGAGAGAGAGAGAGAGAGAGAGAGAGAGAGAAAGAGATAGAGAGAGAGAGAAAGAGAGAGAGAGAGAGAGAGAGAGAGAGAGAGAGAGAGAGAGAGAGAGAGAGATAAAGCCTTGTTTAAATTAAATTGAGAGAGAGAAAAAGAGATAGAGAGATTTGTGTATTATCTATTTCACTTGCTTCGGCAATGTAAACATATGTTTCCCATGCTAATAAAGCCCTTCAAATTGAAATTGAACTGAGAGAGAGAGAGAGAGAGAGAGAGAGAGAGAGAGAGAGAGAGAGAGAGAGAGAGAGAGAGAGAGAGAGAGAGAGAGAGAGAGAGAGATGAGAAACTCCAACAAGTGACTTTGCAGTCTCTCTGTAAACTCATTGGTTTCACTCAGTGGGGAGTGGGCTCAGGGCTGGGGTTTATTTGACTGTTTACTCCCCCAGCAGGCCACAGTGTTCAGTCAGAAGACCGCAGGTCAGTCTAGCCACAATTGGTCACAGTGGATTGATTCAGACTGTTTGTCTGCTTCTCCCTCTGGTTCTCTCTTTTAATCTCCAATCTCTCTCTCTCTCAATTCAATTCAAAGGGCTTTATTGGCATGGGAAACATATAATTACTTTACCAAAGCAAGTGAAATAGATAATAAACCAAAGTTAAATTAATAATTCAAAATTATCAGTAAACTTTACACTCAAAAGTTTCAAAGGAATATAAACATTTTAAATGTCATGTTATGGTTATGTACAGTGTTATAACGATGAGAAATAGTACATAATGGGAAAGTAAATAAACATAAGTATTTACAATGGTGTTTGTTCTTCACTGGCTGACATTTTATTGTGGCAACAGGTCACAAATATTGCTGCTGTGATGGCACACTGTGGTATTTCACCTAGTAGATATGGGAGTTTATCAAAATTAGATTGTTATGGAATTCTTTGTGGGTCTGTGCAATCTAAGTGCAACGTGTCTCTAAATTGTCATATATTTGGCAGGAGGTTAGGAAGTGCAGCTCAGTTTCCACCTCATTTTGTGGGCAGAGTGCACATAGCCTGTCTTCTCTTGGGAGTCAGGTCTGCCTATGTCGGCCTCTCTCAATAGCAAGGCTATGCTCACTGAGTCTGTACATACAAAGCTTTCCTTAATTTTCGGTCAGTCACAGTGGCCAGTCACATACTGTCAATGTGTACTCTCTGTTTAGGGCCAAATAGCATTCCAGTTTGCTCTGTTTCTTGTTAATTCTTTCCAATGTTCCAAGTAATTATCTTTTTGTTTTCTCATGATTTGGTTGGGTCTAATTGTGTTGCTGTTGCTTTCCTGGGGCTCTGTGGGGTCTGGTTGTGTTTGTGAACAGAGCCCCAGGACCAGCTTGCTTAGGCGACTTTTCTCTAGGTTAATATCTCTGTAGGTGATGGCTTTGTTATAGAAGGTTTGGGAATCGCTTCCTTTTAGGAGGTTGTAGAATTTGCCGGCTCTTTTCTAGATTTTGAGCGGGTAGCGGGTATCGGCCTAACTCTGAGTAATATACTCCTCTACAGTTGTGTGGTATTGGATTCCAAGAGCATCTCTCTCTCTCTCGCTCTCTCTCTCTCTCTCTCTTGCTAGCCCCTCTATCATTTTTTAACTCTCTGTCCTTTACATTGTCTGTTGCTGTTTTCTGTTTCCTGTTTCCATGTCCTCACTCCCTACCATTTCTCTTTCTCTCCCTCCATCTCACCCTCTCTCTCTCCCTCCCTATCCATTGATATGCATGGCAGGAGCCCTGGGCAGGAGGTGGGGGAGGAGATGAGGAGGCTGGGTTTGTATAAAGTGTTTGTGCATCACCACAGGAAATTCCTGCTGGTGTGTCGGCAGGCTTTATCACAGCCTGACAGAAGCCAGTGCCCGGGGTGAAAGCGGGCAGGCGCCCCTGCCGTGGGGCTCAGCGGCATCCCTCCTTTCAAGGCCCCATGGGTTGCAGTGAGTCACAAATTAATCGGGCACCAGGCTGGGGCACCTCTAGAGAAGGCAGGACCCGAGAGTAGGGGAGCAGTGGATGGATGAAAGATTTGGGTTGGAGCAATGAGCTGAAGGTATGTGACTTATGGCTTGTATGAGCACAGTTAAATAGAATACTGTTAGCAAGGAAATGTGTGATGTGTCAGCATTTGAATTTATAGAGGACCTTGAAGTGCATGAAGAACATCTCATTGTCTAACATTGAAATCAAATGTATTAACTTCTAAGGCATGCCACCATTAAATACGATTGCAATAGAATTACAGTATATTTCCCTCTCTGTTTGGTTATCTCACCTCTCTCACACAACATATTAGCGAAAGTCTTTTTCAAGTTGTCGTTATCAAACACACCCGACTTCTTTCGTTTTAGAACTCTGTTGCTGCTGCGTGTCCCAGTGGTTCCCCTCCCCTGGTGTTGAATTCTGCAATCACAGTCCCTGCCTGAGTCCCACATGGCACCCTATTCCCTACATAGTGCACTACTTTTGACCAAAGCCCTATGGCACTATATAGGTAATAGGGTGCCATTGGTGACGCATACCCAGCCTCCCTCTAATCTGGCTCCTGTGTTGCCAGGCACCAGGGGCCCCAGGAGCCCCTCTCTCGCTGCCCAGGGCTTCCCCTCTTACTCTGGGGCTCCTCTGGGGGCAAGGGAGGGGAGGCTGTTGCTGAGGCTTATCTGCTCCCTCTCAGCAATCCCCCCCCCCCCCCCACCCCTGTAGCCTAGCTAGTCCCAGCCTCAAGAACTCTGTATTTCAGTCACAGATCGAACATCAACCCCAGCAATAGTCCCAACCCAATAGCCTCAGTCCCAGCCAATCTTAGCCGCAACCTCAGCACTAGCTCAAGCCCTAGCCCAATCTATACCCAGCCTTAGCCCCAGCCAACCCCAACCTTTCCCCTCTAAACAAGGTCTAGCCCCAGACCCAGTCCCAACCCCAGCCACAGCCCCAGGACTATAAACTGCCCCACAGCCCTTTCCCCAGTACCCGCCTGGTAACACAACCCCAGCCCCCAGCCTGGCCCACAGACCCAGCTCCCCATGCAGCTCTAGCCTGAGCCCCATCTGTACAGCTCGTCACTGAGCCAGGCTCCAGCTCTGTCTGTGGCTGGTCCCTTCTTAAATGGCACCCTATTTCCTATATAGTGTACTACTTCTGAACAGAGCACTGTGGGCCCGGGGGTCAAAAGTGGTACACTATATAGGTAACAGGGTGCCATTTGGGACACAGGTGCTGTGTCTGCTCTGTCTCCACCCAGACTGGCACCAGGACCAGTCAGGCAGGGCACTCCTTTCAGACACACCCTGCTGCTGCCTCCCTCCATTACATCGGACAAGGCCTGGACGACGGGCAAGTAGAGGAGTTGGCACCTCCAGCTGCCCCAGCCTGTCTGGGCTAGTCAGACCACAGAGCCAAACCACAGAGGCAGCAGTAGGTGCACTTCCATTCCCAAACAATGTGAGAACAGAGAGAGAGAGAGAGAGAGAGAGAGAGAGAGAGAGAGAGAGAGAGAGAGAGAGAGAGAGAGAGAGAGAGGGTTGAGAGGAGACAAATGAGAGAGGGAGGAGAGAGGAGGAGAGAAAGGGGGTAGAGAGGAGACAAATGAGAAAGGGAGGAGAGAGGAGGAGAGAGAGAGCAAGTGAGAGAGGAGAGAGGAGGGAGAGAGGAGGAGGGAGAGAGGAGGAGAGAGAAAGCAAGTGAGAGAGGAGAGAAAGAGAGAGGAGGGAGAGAGAGGGAGGGAGAGAGGAGAGAGAAAGAGAGAGGAGGGAGCAAGAGGAGGTGAGAGAGGAGAGAGAAATGAGTGAGGGAGAGGAGGTGAGAGAGTAGAGAGAAAGGAATGAGCGAGGAAGAGAGGGAGGGAGAAGAAGGCAGAGCAGAAAGAGAGAGAGATTATCAGTGACCTCATCTATGTCGTAGTGCAGTTTAGAGGAAATAACAGTAATCAGTGTGTTTGGTTTTGTTGTGTTTACTCTTCAGCCTTGTGTTGGATATATTTTTCAACACTACTGCTCTAATTACAACCCAGAGGATCAGAGGTCTTCAACGAGAGACTCATCTCTCGTATACTGTACTCTCTGTACCATTAGAAAGTACACTCTTTCCACCAAAAGGGTTCTTCGGCTGTCCACATAATCCTTTTTGGTTCCAGGTAGAACTCGCTGTGGAAAGGGTTTTACATGGAACCAAAAGGGTTCTACCAGAAAATAAAAAGTGTTCTTCAAAGGGTTCTCCTATGGGGACAGTACAATAATTATTTCAGGTAGTAGATACCTTTTTTTTCAAAGAGTGTACTGTAGTTGTCAGGCCTGGTACTGTTGTATTGTTGATTATCTCAATCTCATCTCTTACCATTACGTTTACTAATCTCTTTATCACTAATATTATATCAATCTATGCTGCACTTTCAATCTGTACTTCCCTCAATCTAACTACTGCATAACTAACTGTATATATATTAGATTACAGAAGCAGGAGAAATTTATAGATTTACCCACAACTTGTGACATTTACTTGTATTTGGTCAATGACAAGGTAATGCTTTTGTAACCTACATTCATCTGCAATATTCTGTACATTTGTGACTCTGCTTTTGTAGATAATAATTCTATGTCAAGGCCATGGTCCCAGCTGGGGGTCTCTCTAATGGTCATTCATGAACCAAAGACAGTCATTGAAGTATGGTTAGCACTGCCCGCCTGTGAACTTTAAGACATAATTATACATTATATCTCCCTAATGAGAGTCATTCTAGACCCGTATCGTTTCACATACGACTGGCAACACTTCTTCACAGTCTGCATCCCAAATGACGCCATATAGGTGCCCATTGGTCTCTGGTCAAAAGTAGTGCACTATGTAGGGAATATGGTGCCATTTGGGATGCACTCATACTGAAAGAACTGGACCATTTTATCCATACTGAATTTTAAAAGGACTACAACCTCCAGTAGTCATCGACTACCTTCTGCCACTTAGCAACTGTAGGTCCGATCCCAACCAGTTAAACAGGCCATCCATAGGTTAGGAGCAGCCTATTAAGAGGAATCATGCAAGCATTACAGGTTCCATTAAAGAGCTGTCTCCTTATCGCAGTGTCCCTGGGGCAGCATCCCAAATGGCGCACTATTGCCTATATAGTGCACTATTTTTATGACCTCTAATACTTCTGACCATCTCTAATACTACCTACCATCTCTAATACTACTGACCACCTCTAAAACTACTGACCACCTCTAAAACTACTGACCATCTCTAAAACTACTGACCATCTCTAATACTACTGACCACCTCTAAAACTACTGACCATCTCTAATACTGACCATATCTAATACTGACCATCTCTAATACTACTGACCATCTCTAATACTACTGACCACCTCTAATACTGACCATATCTAATACTGACCATCTCTATTACTACTGACCATCTCTAATACTACTGACCATCTCTAATACTCATCATCTCTATTTCTGACCATCTCTAATACTACTGACCATCTCTAATACTACTGACCATCTCTAATACTGACCATCTCTAATACTGCTGACCATCTCTAATACTACTGACCATCTCTAACACTGACCATCTCTAATACTACTGACCATCTCTAATACTGACCATCTCTAATACTGCTGACCATCTCTAATACTACTGACCATCTCTAATACTGACCATCTCTAATACTACTGACCATCTCTAATACTACTGACCATCTCTAATACTGACCATCTCTAATGCTAATGACCATCTCTAATACTACTGACCATCTCTAATACTACTGACCATCTCTAATACTACTGACCATCTCTAATACTACTGACCATCTCTAATACTGACCATCTCTAATACTACTGACCATCTCTAATACTACTGACCATCTGTAATACTACTGACCATCTCTAATACTGACCATCTCTAATACTGACCATCTCTAATACTACTGACCATCTCTAATACTACTGACCATCTCTAATACTGACCATCTCTAATACTGACCATCTCTAATACTACTGACCATCTCTATTACTACTGACCATCTCTAATACTACTGACCATCTCTAATACTACTGACCATCTCTAATACTGACCATCTCTAATACTACTGACCATCTCTAATACTACTGACCATCTCTAATACTGACGACCTATAATATTGTAATTGTAATTGTAATGCAGACCACTCATTTACTAACTAGATTTATCTCTCAAGTCAACAGGATTGCAGTTTACTCCCAGTGTGTGAGTGCGCGCTCCTCTCTGAGTCAGTGTGGATAAAGTTTTTCAGACACACTCAGTTACCCTGGGGGGGCTTTTTATGCGCTGTAATTATTGCCAGGGAGAGCCCCCCCCCCCCCCCCCCCCCCCCCCCTCGCTCTTGCTCTCTCTCTCTCTTGCATGCTGCTCTAATCGTGTGAATGGGCTCGGCCATGTGTAGGGCAGTGGGTGACTGACTGCAACCTATAGCCTTCATAAATACAAAAATAATTTGAGCCCAAAGGAGAGAAAAAGAGGAAAGTCCCTCTTTTGGCTTTTGGGAGAATCAAAGGTACAGCTGGCCTATTCTATCCTGAAGCATGGCCTGTGTTAGCATGGCCTGTGTTAGCCTGGCTGTGACACACTGGTCTGGGCAGGAGTCCGTTGTTATTGCAGTATTTGCGCAGAAGTTAACTTGAGCTTTGATCTCTCAAATGTTAGTAAAAAAGCACATCCCCTTCATTATCCACGCATTGTGCCGTGTGCCGACAACATCAAAATAGCCTTTCCAGACTCTAAAGTCCGGAGGACTCTGGGTAAAGTGTCAGCCAGAATATGCCTACGTGCCAAAGACACCAACAAGTCAGGCTAGGGTACCAGATAGGTGGGGGGTACCAGATAGGTTGGAGGGTACCAGATAGGTGGGAGGGTACCAGATAGGTGGGAGGGTACCAGATAGGTGGGGGGGTACCAGATAGGTGGGAGGGTACCAGATAGGTGGGGGGGTACCAGATAGGTGGGGGGGTACCAGATAGGTGGGAGGGTACCAGATAGGTGGGGGGGTACCAGATAGGTGGGGGGGTACCAGATAGGTGGGAGGGTACCAGATAGGTGGGGGGGTACCAGATAGGTGGGAGGGTACCAGATAGGTGGGAGGGTACCAGATAGGTGGGGGGGTACCAGATAGGTGGGAGGATACCAGATAGGTGGGGGGGTACCAGATAGGTGGGGGGGGTACCAGATAGGTGGGGGGGTACCAGATAGGTGGGAGGGTACCAGATAGGTGGGGGGGGGGTACCAGATAGGTGGGGGGGTACCAGATAGGTGGGAGGGTACCAGATAGGTGGGAGGGTACCAGATAGGTGGGGGGGTACCAGATAGGTGGGAGGGTACCAGATAGGTGGGGGGGTACCAGATAGGTGGGAGGGTACCAGATAGGTGGGGGGGTACCAGATAGGTGGGAGGGTACCAGATAGGTGGGGGGGTACCAGATAGGTGGGGGGGTACCAGATAGGTGGGGGGGGTACCAGATAGGTGGGAGGATACCAGATAGGTGGGGGGGTACCAGATAGGTGGGAGGGTACCAGATAGGTGGGGGGGTACCAGATAGGTGGGAGGGTACCAGATAGGTGGGGGGGTACCAGATAGGTGGGGGGGTACCAGATAGGTGGGAGGGTACCAGATAGGTGGGGGGGTACCAGATAGGTGGGAGGGTACCAGATAGGTGGGGGGGTACCAGATAGGTGGGAGGGTACCAGATAGGTGGGGGGGTACCAGATAGGTGGGAGGGTACCAGATAGGTGGGAGGGTACCAGATAGGTGGGGGGGTACCAGATAGGTGGGGGGGTACCAGATAGGTGGGAGGGTACCAGATAGGTGGGAGGGTACCAGATAGGTGGGGGGGTACCAGATAGGTGGGGGGGTACCAGATAGGTGGGAGGGTACCAGATAGGTGGGAGGGTACCAGATAGGTGGGGCGGTACCAGATAGGTGGGAGGGTACCAGATAGGTGGGGGGGTACCAGATAGGTGGGAGGGTACCAGATAGGTGGGGGGGTACCAGATAGGTGGGAGGGTACCAGATAGGTGGGGGGGTACCAGATAGGTGGGGGGGTACCAGATAGGTGGGAGGATACCAGATAGGTGGGGGGGTACCAGATAGGTGGGAGGATACCAGATAGGTGGGAGGGTACCAGATAGGTGGGAGGGTACCAGATAGGTGGGAGGGTACCAGATAGGTGGGGGGGTACCAGATAGGTGGGGGGGTACCAGATAGGTGGGGGGGTACCAGATAGGTGGGAGGGTACCAGATAGGTGGGGGGGTACCAGATAGGTGGGAGGGTACCAGATAGGTGGGGGGGTACCAGATAGGTGGGAGGATACCAGATAGGTGGGAGGGTACCAGATAGGTGGGGGGGTACCAGATAGGTGGGAGGGTACCAGATAGGTGGGGGGGTACCAGATAGGTGGGGGGGTACCAGATAGGTGGGGGGGTACCAGATAGGTGGGGGGGTACCAGATAGGTGGGAGGGTACCAGATAGGTGGGGGGGGTACCAGATAGGTGGGGGGGTACCAGATAGGTGGGAGGGTACCAGATAGGTGGGGGGGTACCAGATAGGTGGGGGGGTACCAGATAGGTGGGGGGGTACCAGATAGAAAACCCGGGATAGGTGGGGGGGTACCAGATAGAAAACCCGGGTACCAGATAGGTGGGAGGGTACCAGATAGGTGGGGTCCGAGTTTGGGAAACCCTTAAAGGTAAAAAAGGAATAAGCAGAAATTCTCAGCTTTCCGCAGACACCGTGCTTTTGCAGATAGGGGCTACCGGTCTCATACCAGACTGCTTTGAATAAAACACATCTAATAGGGTCCACAAATATGAGGACTTTACGTTTAAGAGGTTAAATCACAGAAGAAATAAACAGGCTTAAGATTAATGTGACTAGGTTTAAACTCACATTTTGCCCTTCTCTCTCTAGCCCGCAACTTTGTTTTCAATGAGTAATCATTTCAGATAGTCTCAGTGTTAAATTACAGTTGCTAGTGAAAGTCTACACACATAGTGTGCCTTAAAAAAAATTGAAAAAGCGATTGCATTAGATGTTTTTACTATCGATCTACACAACCCTACTCCACATTTTCAAAGTGACAGAAAAATGATAGAACATTTTCCAAATTACTACAAAATACAAAATGAGGATACATTGATAGTGTATGTCTTCACAGCCTAGAGTTAATACCTGGTGGAGGCACCTTTGGCAGCCATTCATAATATTCTACCACAACTACCACAATTTAGAGGAAAACCCGCCTCAGTATTCTGAAAACCTAACCCTGGGATAGAGCGGCACAACTACCCACATTTTAATGCCAAAGACACACTAAAATGGCTTTTCAGCAGTTGTGTAAATTATTTAAGCAAAAATCCTTTAAAGTATTTAAGTCCATTTTTGAGGTATCTGTAATTTACTTTACTATTTGTATTTTTTGACAACTTTTACTTTTACTTCACTACGTTTCTAAAGAAAATAATGTACTTTTTACTTCATACATTCTCCCTGACACCCAATAGTACTCGTTACATTTTGAATGCTTAGCAGGACAGGAAAATGGTCTAATTCACACACTTATCCAGAGAACATCCCTGGTCATCCCTACTGCCTCTGATCTGGTGGACTCACTAAACAGAGAACATCCCTGGTCATCCCTACTGCCTCTGATCTGGCAGACTCACTAAACAGAAAACATCCCTGGTCATCCCTACTGCCTCTGATCTGGTGGACTCACTAAACAGAGAACATCCCTGGTCATCCCTACTGCCTCTGATCTGGCAGACTCACTAAACAGAGAACATCCCTGGTCATCCCTACTGCCTCTGATCTGGTGAACTCACTAAACAGAGAACATCCCTGGTCATCCCTACTGCCTCTGATCTGGAGGACTCACTAAACAGAGAACATCCCTGGTCATCCCTACTACCTCTGATCTGGAGGACTCACTAAACAGAGAACATCCCTGATCATCCCTACTGCCTCTGATCTGGAGGACTCACTAAACAGAGAACATCCCTGGTCATCCCTACTGCCTCTGATCTGGTGAACTCACTAAACAGAGAACATCCCTGGTCATCCCTACTGCCTCTGATCTGGAGGACTCACTAAACAGAGAACATCCCTGGTCATCCCTACTACCTCTGATCTGGAGGACTCACTAAACAGAGAACATCCCTGGTCATCCCTACTGCCTCTGATCTGGAGGATTCACTAAACAGAGAACATCCCTGGTCATCCCTACTGCCTCTGATCTGGTGGACTCACTAAACAGAGAACATCCCTGGTCATCCCTACTGCCTCTGATCTGGAGGACTCATTAAACAGAGAACATCCCTGATAATCCCTACTGCCTCTGATCTGGCGGACTCACTAAACACATGCTTCATTTGTAAATGATGTCTGAGTGTTGGAGTGTGACCCTGTAAATTAAAAAAACAAGAAAATGCTTTGTTTAATATAATTAATTGAAATTATTTATACTTTTACTTTTACTTTTAATACTTAAGTATATTTGGGCAATTACATTTACTTTTGATACTTAAGTCAATTTAAAATCAAATTATTTCAGACATTTACTCAAGTAGGATTTTACTGGGTGACTTTTACTTTTACTAGTCATTTTCAATTAAGGTATCTTTACTTTGACTCAAGTATGACAATTTGGCACGTTTTCCACCACTGCTTTCCAGGAGGTGTTGAGTGTTCCTAAATGGTCCGCTCTCAGTCCTGACTTACTGTACAGTGCCTTCAGAATATATTAATAACCCTTGAATTATACACACTACCCCATAATGACAAAGTGAAAACATACGTTTAGAAATTGTTGCTAACTTAAATTGAAATGCAGAAATATCTTATTTACATAAATATTCACAGCCCTGAGTCAGTACTTTGTAGAAGCACATTTGGCAGTGATTACAGATGTGCCTTTCTGGTTACAGTCTCTAAGAGCTTTCCACACCTGGATTGTATCACATTTGCATATTATTCTTTTCAAAATTCTTCAAGCTCTGTCAAATTGGTTGTTGATCATTGCTAGACAGCCATTTTCACGTCTTGCCAGAGATTTTCAAGTAGATTTAAGTCAAAACTGTGATCCGTCCAGTGTAAATTTGTAAATGTAAAGATTGTGCAAGGGGTGTGTCGACTTTCACTAGGCACTGTCAATATGGATAGGGAAAAAGAAAGCTATTTCAGTGTGTGGAGAGCAACGGATGGCCGTTGGCACCTTAATTGGGCAGGACAGCTCATTTTATTTTTGATTTATTTAACTAGGCATGTCAGTTACAAACAAATTCTTATTTTCAATGACAGCCTAAGAACAGTGGGTTAACTGCCTTATTCAGGAACAGAACTACAGATTTTTACCTTGTCAGCACAGGGATTCAATCTTGCAACCTTTTTAATTTTATTTCACCTTTATTTAATCAGGTAGGCAAGTTCTCATCTGCAACTGCGACCTGGCCAAGATAAAGCATAGCAACTCGACACATACAACAACACAACACCTGGAATAAACAAAACATAGTCAATAATACAGCAGAACAAAAGAAAACAAAACGTCTATATAGACTCTATATCTCTATATCCCTATCTCACTCTATATTATAGAGTGAGTGCAAATGAGGTAAGATAAGGGAGTTAAGGCAATACATTGGCCATGGTGGTGAAGTAATTACAATATAGCAATTACACACTGGAATGGTAGATGTGCAGAAAATGAATGTGCAAGTAGAGGTACTGGGGTGCAAAGGAGCAAGATAAATAAATAAATACAGTATGGGGATGAGGTAGGTAGATAGATTGGCTGTTTACAGATGGGCTATGTACAGGTGCAGTGATCTGTGAGCTACTCTGACAGCTGGCGCTTAAAGCTAGTGAAGGAGATATGAGTCTCCAGCTTCAGCGATTTTTGCAGTTCGTTCCAGTCATTGGCAGCAGAGAACTGGAATGAAAGACGACCAAAGGAGGAATTGGCTTTGGGGGTGACCAGTGAGATATACCTGCTGGAGCGCGTGCTACGAGTGGGTGCTGCTATGGTGACCAGTGAGCTGAGATAAGGTGGGGCTTTACCTAGCAGAGACTTGTAGATGACCTGTAGCCAGTGGGTTTAGCGACGAGTAAGAAGCGAGGGCCAACCAACGAGAGTATACAGGTCGCAATGGTGGGTAGTGTATGGGGCTTTGGTGACAAAACGGATGGCACTGTGTTGGAGGCTATTTTATAGATGACATCACTGAAGTCAAGGATCGGTAGGATGGTCAGTTTTACGAGGGTATGTTTGGCAGCATGAGTGAAGGATGCTTTGTTGCGAAATAGGAAGCCAATTATAGATTTAATTTTGGATTGGAGATGCTTAATGTGAGTCTGGAAGGAGAGTTTACAGTCTAACCAGACACCTAGGTATTTGTAGTTGTCCACGTATTCTAAGTCAGAGCCGTCCAGAGTAGTGATGCTGGACGGGCGAGCAGGTGCGGGCAGTGATCGGTTGAATAGCATGCATTTAGTTTTACTTGCATTTAAGAGCAGTTGGAGGCCACGGAAGGAGAGTTGTATGGCATTGAAGCTCGTCTGCTCATCAGTGTCCAAAGAGGGGCCAGAAGTATACAGAATGTTGTCGTCTGCGTAGAGGTGTCTCAGAGAATCACCAGCAGCAAGAGCAACATCATTGATGTATACAGAGAAGAGAGTGGGCCCAAGGATTGAACCCTGTGGCACCCCCATAGAGACTGCCAGAGGTCTGGACAACAAGCCCTCCGATTAGACACACTGAACTCTGTCTGAGAAGTAGTTGGTAAACCAGACGAGGCAATCATTTGAGAAACCAAGGCTGTCGAGTCTGCCAATAAGAATGTGGTGATTGACAGAGTCGAAAGCCTTGGCCAGGTCGATGAATACGGCTAAACAGTAATGTCTCTTATCGATGGCGTTTATGATGTCGTTTAGAACCTTGGGCGTGGCTGAGGTGCACCCATGACCAGCTCTGAAACCAGATTGCATAGTGGAGAAGGTACGGTGGGATTTGAAATGGTCAATAATCTGTTTGTTAACTTGGTTTTGAAGACCTTAGAAAGACAGGGTAGGATAGATATAGGTCTGTAGCAGTTTGGTTCTAGAGTGTCACCCCCTTTGAAGAGGGGGATGACCACGGCAGCTTTCCAATCTCTGGGAATCTCAGACGATACGAAAGAGAGGTTGAACAGGCTAGTAATAGGGGTTGCAACAATTTCGGCAGATAATTTTAGAACGAGAGGGTCCAAATTGTTTAGCCAGGCTGATTTATAGGGTTCCAGATTTTGCAGCTCTTTCAGAACATCAACTATCTGGATTCGGGTGAAGGGGAAATGGTGGGGGATTTGGCAGATTGATGTGGAGGGTACCGGGCAGTTGACCGGGGTAGGGGTAGCCAGGTGGAAAGCATTGCCAGCCGTAGATAAATGCATATTGAAATTCTCAATTATAGTGGATTTATCGGTGGTGACAGTGTCTCCTAGCCTCAGAGCAATGGGCAGCTGGAAGGAGGTGCTTTTTTGAGTTAGTACTACAGGATGCAAATTTCTGTTTTAAAAAGCTATTTTTAGAAGTAGAAGCTCAAATTGTTGGGTGCAGACTTGGATAGTAATACAGAACTCTGCAGGCTATCTTTGCAGTAGATTGCAACACCGCCCCCTTTGGCAGCTCTATCTTGGCGGAAAATGTTATAGTTAGTGATTGAGATTTCAGGGTTTTTGGTGGTTTTCCTAAACCAGGATTCAGACACGGCTAAGACATCCAGGTTGGCAGAGTATGCTAAAGCAGTGAGTAAAACAAACTTAGGGAGTAGGCTTCTAATGTTAACATGCATGAAACCAAGGCTTTTACGGTTACAGAAGTCAACAAATGAGAGCACCTGGGGAGTGAGAGTGGAGCTAGGCACTGCAGGACCTGGATTAACCTCTACATCACCAGAGGGACAGAGGAGAAGTAGGATAAGGGTACGTCTAAATGCTATACGAACTGGCCGTCTAGCACGTTCGGAACAGAGAGTAAAAGGAGAAGGTTTCTGGGCACGATAGCATAGATTCAAGGCATAGTGTACAGACAAAGGTAAGGTAGGATGTGAGTACATTGGAGGTAAACCTAGGCATTGAGTAATGATGCGAGAGATATGGTCTCTAGAGACGTTTAAACCAGGTGATTTCATCGCATATGTAGGAGGTGGGACAACATGGTTGGTTAAGGCATATTGAGCAGGACTAGAGGCTCTACAGTGAAATAAGACAGTAATCATTAACCAGGACAGTAATGGACGAGGCATATTGATATTAGAGAGATGCATGCGTAGCCAAGTGAACATATGGGTCCAGTGAGTGGTTGGGCTGACTGGGAATACATGACGATTCAGACAGTTAGTAAGCCGATGCTAACACGCTAACAGTTAGTAGGCCGGGGCTAAACAAGCTAGCAGTTAGCAGACTGGTGCTGGCAAGCTAGCAGTTAGCAGACCGGGTTAGCAAGCTAGCAGTTAGCAGGGACCAGCAGTTAGCAGACCGGGGCAGGCAAGCTTGCAGTTAGTAGATCGGGGCTAGCAAGTTAGCCTTTGGGGGACGTCGAGATGGGGGTAAGTCTGTTTTTGCCTCTTCGTGCGGTGACGTCGATAGACCAGTCGTGGAATTAGTAGGGTTCCAAGTAGCTCTAGGTAGCTAGCAGGCCTAGCAGGTTAGCAGAATGGATCTTCAGCGGGCATCGCGCCTGAGGGGCCTGTTGGAATCCTCGGGCAGATTATGTCGGTATTCCAGTCGTAGAGGATTGGCGGGGTTCCGTGCCCCGTACCGGCAGTGGAAGGAGTTCGGATATTGTAGCCCAGGAGTGGGCTTCGGTGGTAGCACAGGAGCCATGGCCGGGCTAGCTTCAGGCTAATTGGTGCTTGCTCCGGGATGGAAACGCCAGGAGTGGTCACCCAGGATTGCGGTTAGCTAGTTGCAAAGATCGAGATGAAAATGTTCAGAGTTTGCTGTAGGAATCCGGGGAAATGGAGAGAAATAGGTCCGTTATGCTCTGGTTTGAGTCACGTTGTTTGAACTGGCGAGAGCTTTCCGAGCTAAAGGTTAGCTGATGACCGCTATCAATGGTTTTCTAACTGTTAGCTGGTAGGTAGTTAGCTGGCTAGCTTCAGTTGAGGGATTCCAGATCCGAAGTAAATAGAAATACTTTAGAAAAAAGCAGACATTGTGTGAGGCGGGTTGCAGGAGAGTATTTAGAAGTTGAGGTTTAGGAAAATATTTAAAAAAGATATGTGAAGAAAAATATGTAAAAATATATATACAAGGGACACGACAGGACAAAGACGTCTGACTGCTATGCCATCTTGGCTAATGGTTACTAGTCCAATGCTCTAACCACTAGGATACCTGCCACCCTCATAGTAATGGCTGCAACAGAATAAATGGAATTGTATTGAACACATCAAACACATGGTTTCCATGTGTTTGACACCATTCCATTTCCTCAGTTCCAGCCATTACTCTGAGCCATCCTCCCCTCAACAGCCTCCTGTGGTGGAGAGTACATTTTGAGCTCAGAGCTGTTCATCATCAGTGGACCTCCCACAGAGGGAGATTATTAAAGTGTGTGTGTGTCTCTTCATCAATTGCAATCAAGACCCGGGAGAGAGCCCGAGCTGGAGCATCAAATATATGGCGGTAATCGGTGGCACCGCATTACTTAATTTAATATGCCAGCAGCAGTCAACACCCTAATGACATTGTAGAAGGGGGAATATGGAAATTAGGCTTTTGTGTGAGGGATTATGCAAAAAACGGTCATATTTAACACGGTGTAATTTACAAAACATTTGTAATTTGTTCAGAAATGTTTAACAAGTGCATTTTTCTCTCCCTGACACCTTATACAGTGTGGAGGTAAAAGTATGGACCATCACTCACATTGTATCATAGTTCCCCTATGCTTCCATAAAACTGCTGTTTCAATGTTCAGTCAAATATAATTTCCTAAATCTATCCAACCCTTCCTACTAAAGTCCACTCAGACATCCAACAGTGTCAACAGGTCATACTGTAGATGGCGGTCAATCACCCTCGGTCTGGGGCTCCATGCAAGATCTCACCTCGTGGAGCATCAATGATCATGAGGAAGGTGAGGGATCAGCCCAGAACTACACGGCAGGACCTGGTCAATGACCTGAAGAGAGCTGGGACCACAGTCTCAAAGAAAACCATTAGTAACACACTACGCCATCATGTATTAAAATTCTGCAGCGCACGCAAGGTCCCCCTGCTCAAGCCAGCGCATGTCCATGCCCGTCTGAAGTTTGCCAATGACCATCTGGATGATCCAGAGGAGGAATGGGAGAAGGTCATGTGGTCTGATGAGACAAAAAATAGAGCTTTTCGGTCTAAACTCCACTCGCCGTGGTTGGAGGAAGAAGAAGGATGAGTACAACCCCAAGAACACCATCCCAACTGTGAAGCATGGAGGTGGAAACATCATTCTTTGGGGATGCTTTTCTGCAAAGGGGACAGGACGACTGCACCGTATTGAGGGGAGGATGGATGGGGCCATGTATTGCGAGATCTTGGCCAACAACCTCCTTCCCTCAGTAAGAGCATTGAAGATGGGTCGTGGCTGTGTCTTCCAGCATGACAACGAACCGAAACACACAGCCAGGGCAACTAAGGAGTGGCTCCGTAAGAAGCATCTCAAGGTCCTGGAGTGTCCTAGCCAGTTTCCAGACCTGAACCCAATAGAAAATCTTTGGAGGGAGCTGAAAGTCCAAATTGTCCAGCGACAGCCCCGAAACCTGAAGAATCTGGAGGTCTGTATGAAGGAGTGGGTCAAAATCCCTGCTGCAGTGTGTGCAAACCTGGTCAAGAACTACAGGAAACGTATGATCTCTGTAATTCCAAACAAAGGTTTCTGTACCAAATATTAAGTTCTGCTTTTCTGATGTATCAAATACTTGTCATGCAATAAAATGCAAATTAATTACTTAAAAATCTGTGATTTTCTGGATTTTTGTTTTAGATTCCGTTTCTCACAGTTGAAGTGTACCTATGATAAAAAAATTACAGACCTCTACATGCTTTGTAAGTAGGAAAACCTGCAAAATCAGCAGTGTATCAAATACTTGTTCTCCCCACTGTATCTCTATCTCTATAACCTCCTCACCCAGACTACAAGAGCCCCTGATTTTAGCTGATTGGTGGTTGACTACAGACTGGCTGTCTGCAGCAGCTGTGGGAGATGCATGGATAGTACTCAGACACAAAGTCATTTCAATCCAGTTGATGTTCCAATCAGACTAGCTTTTATTTTTAATTGCCTCACAGCCTCCTCCAGCCCTATAGCAGGTTGCATCCCAAATGGCACACTATATCCTAAGTAGTACATTAAATAGGGAATAGGGTGCCATTTTGGAGGCAGACTTAGAGATGGAGTGCAGACCAAAGAGAGAAATCTCAGAGAGAGAAATATCAGCTCCTAAAAACACGACACTTCTAGTTACGACTTTTCGTAGCAGGTTTGGAGAACTTGTGCAGGTGGTGAGGCGGTGGCCTGTATTCATGGATGTCAAGGGAAGCCAGGCTTCCCCAAAAAATGACCATGAAAAATATACAGTGCCTTCGGAAAGTATTCAGACCCTTTGACTTTTTCCCCAAAAAATCTGTTACTGCCTTATTCTAAAATGGATAAAATATATTTTTTATCTCATCAATCTACACACAATACCCCATAATGGCAAAGCAAAAACAGGTTTTTATAAATTCACATTTACTTAAGTATTCAGACCCTTTACTCAGTACTTGAAGCACCTTTGGCAGTGATTACAGCCTCAAGTCTTCATTGGTACACCTGTATTTGGGAAGTTTTCCCATTCTTCACTGCAGATCATTTCTGTTAGGTTGGATGGGGAAGAAGAATGATGGTTCCAAGAATGATGGAGGCCACTGTGTTCTTGGGGACCTTCAATGCTGCAGACATTTTCTGGTACCATTCCCCAGATATGTGCATCGACACAATCCTGTCTCTGAGCTCGATGGACAATACCTTCGACCTCATGGCTTGGTTTTTGCTCTGACATGCACTGTCAACTGTGGTCCCTTATTTAGACAGGTGTGTGCTATTCCAAATCATGTCCAATCAGTTTAATTAATCACAGGTGGACTCCAATGAAGTTGTAGAAACATCTCAATTCACTTGATGCATTGTTGTCTCTACCTTCTTGCCCTTTGTGCTGTTGTCTGTGCCCAATCATGTTTGTACCATGTCTTGTGCTGCTACCATATGCTGCTGCCATGTTATGTCGCTACCATGTTGTTGTCATGTTGTGTTGCTACCATGTTGTTGTCATGTTGTGTTGCTACCATGTTGTTGTCATGTTGTGTTGCTACCATGTTGTTGTCATGTTGTGTTGCTACCATGTTGTTGTCATGTTGTGTTGCTACCATGTTGTTTTCATGTTGTGTTGCTACCATGCTGTGTTTTCATGTGTTGCTGCCATACTATGTTGTTGTCTTAGGTCTCTCTTTATGTAGTGTTGTGGTGTCTCTCTTCTCTATTTTTATTTAATTTTAAATGTTACATTTTTTATCTCAACCCGCTGTCCCTGCAGGAGGCCGTTTGCCTTCTGGTAGGCCATCGTTGTAAATAAGAATTTGTTCTTAGCTGACTTGCCTAGTTAAATAAAGGATCAATTAAAAATTTAAAAAACAAAATGGATGATCATTGGAAAACGGATGCACCGGGTCTCATAGCAAAGGTTCTGAATACTTATGATAAGGTATTTTTTAAATGTATTTTTATACATTTGCAAACATTTCTAAAAACCTGTTTTTGCTTGATTGATGAGGAAAAAAATAAATATTAATTTGATCCATTTTAGAATAAGGCTGCAACGTAACAAAATGTGGAAACAGTCAAGGGGTCTGAATACTTTCCGAATGCACCATATATAAAAGAATGTATCTTTCATCTCTCTGTGTTTCATTATTTTCCTTCAATTCGCAAGAAGCTGAACGCGTCTCGCCGGAGAAAGCAACTGCGCCCCTCTGTCCGTGTTTGTCTAGCCCATCTATCTCATCCTGTTGGGTCAAAAAGAGGATGACGTTGTTGCCGCCCGTAGATTTGAATTCAAGGGAAAACAGCGAGCAAATCATAGGTGATTTGATGATGTTGAAATGGTGAAGTGTAAATGGTGCTGGAATAGTGGAGGCAGTTCCTGTTTTCTTTGCGACTTGCGGTAACTCTCCCTGGTTCTGAATCAATAGTTGTTCAGTAGTCCGAAAATCTCGGAAACATTAACTTGCTTGACCATGCTGTAGGTCGTGTGACTGTTTGCTACATGCAATATGCTTTGTGGATCCACAGGACAGATGTTGCTCTCCAGTTCTGTTGTTGAATATATCTGGTCTATATATCTCACAGTGGCATATGAACTGACAGGTTATAGAGCAAACAAGGCAGTTACCACAACACATAGGTTGTAATATGGCATTTTCTTCTGGCTTGGATTCCCCAGTGATTTTACCCATGCACAGCTACTGAGGTAATGAGAATTAATGTAGCAGGTTAGGATAATTAGGTTAAGTTTAGGAAAAGGGTTACGGTTTGTGAAAATGCTCTCCTAACCTGCTATGAAAAGTCACAGCTCTTAGTATGCAGACGTCCCTTCTCTCTATTCACATCCTGGCTGCAGATGATTTCTGGACAAGACTGCTCTCTGAGTGTGATTTACCTTTTATTATCTTAATTCAGTGCCATATTTTTAAATCCGTTATCAGAAGAAAGGCTAAATATCACCCTGGTGTTTCTGTCTGTAAATACAGACATAATGAAAAATATGTTTACAGTTTACTCTGTACTACCTGTTTGCCCTGCTGTGGATTGGCTGAGCCTACTGTAAATCAAATCCTACCCAGTAACAGTAACCAGGCAGAATTGAAGCCAAGCCATCCATGACAACTACCCACCACCACCACCACCACCACCACCACCACCACCACCACCACCACCACCACTACTACTGCTGTCCTACCCCATCCACATGCTGTTCTGTTCACACCTGTCATATCAGTAGGAGTATGAACACACTCTTCATAGTGACATCATGTGACAGATAACCTACATTATTCACTGGCACGCTGCCTGCCCTACATGTCCTCTGAGCCTGCCTGCCTGCCTGCCTGCCTGCCTGCCTGCCTGCCTGCCTGCCTGCCTGCCTGCCTGCCTGCCTGCCTGCCTGCCTGGCTGAGCTACGTGCCACATCTTTGACCCAGGCCAGACTGGTTGCGTGACACTGTCACTGTTTATCCCCTGCTCCCCTCTGGGCTACATAGTATTGAGATATACACAGAGGGAGCCAGCCAGAGGCCCAACTGGTGTCTTCCCCGTCCCCCGTCCCCCGTCCCCCGTCTTAGCCTTCAGGTGAGCCCAGGGTCCATTGACATTAACCCAATACCCCTCCCTCCCACCCTCTCCTCCCTGACGATGACAACAGACATTCAGGCCAGGGACGTCAACCGTGTCAGAGAGAATTACCGCGGCAACGGTTTGAACTCCATGCCGGGATTCCTATAACTCCTGTACGAGTGAGGGTGTGCTGCATTGTTGTTCTTCGCCATACCTCCTCCTCCTCGTGCCTGGCGGCTGTTTATGGTAGTGCCTCGGAGGGGGGAGCAGTAAGTCGTGGTGTGTCAGTGTTGAAAGGCTGTGATCAGAAGCGAGGGCCTGTCTCATGTGCTTACAGACAGAACTAAGTAGGAGTGAGACTTGTCAGCGTTTAAATATTAATGTTGGGGTCCGGGAGGTTCCATTAGATAGACTGTAGGGAAAAGGCATTAGCGCTCATCTGATTGCTCAACGCTCCACCACTTCACTAAAAGAGCTTTCCATTCCATCTATGTGTCTAATAACAGGTGTGCTGTGATGCAAAAGACAGAATGACAGCGTAAGAGACGATTACTAGCTACTCTACTGCTACGTCTCAAATGGCACCCTATTCCCTATATAGTGCACTACTTTTAATCAGAGCCCTATGGGCCCTAGTCAAAAGTGGTGCACTAAATAGGGAATAGGGCGCCATTTAGGATGCACAGAGTAGTGTATTACAGTATAATGCAGTAAAGGCCTGAGATGGCTGACCAATGAAGTGAGGAAGTTATTACAGTAAAAAATACATATCTACATTTTCATTCAATTGATTGCATGCTCTGAACCGCATCTGTATAATGAGCCAACATGTATTTTAGTCCTGTCGGTCTACTGTCTAACCACAGCCCCAACAGATTAATTAATCATAGAACCTGCTAATCACATATTTCCCCCTATGCATTTATACTGTATGTACTGTACTGTACAGCTTGCATAAATTAATAATTATTTATGTTTTTACTCCTATATGCTGAAAGCCTTGGGTTTCATCCCAAATGGCACCCTATTCTATACATAGTGTACTACTTCTGAATATAACCCTGGCCCTGGTCAAAAGTAGTGCATAACATAGGGAATAGGGTGCCATTTAGAATGTAGTTTCAACTTACCTGGTCAAAATAAGGGAGAGAATAAAATAAATTAAAAAGAAGGGATGATGGAACACCTGGGTGAAAGGTGCACCTGTGGACCACAGCTGTCTGACCACTAGGAAAAGAACAGATGATGGAACACCTGGGTGAAAGGTGCACCTGTGGACCACAGCTGTCTGACCACTAGGAAAAGAACAGATGATGGAACACCTGGGTGAAAGGTGCACCTGTGGACCACAGCTGTCTGACCACTAGGAAAAGAACAGATGATGGAACACCTGGGTGAAAGGTGCACCTGTGGACCACAGCTGTCTGACCACTAGGAAAAGAACAGATGATGGAACACCTGGGTGAAAGGTGCACCTGTGGACCACAGCTGTCTGACCACTAGGAAAAGAACAGATGATGGAACACCTGGGTGAAAGGTGCACCTGTGGACCACAGCTGTCTGACCACTAGGAAAATAACAGATGATGGAACACCTGGGTGAAAGGTGCACCTGTGGACCACAGCTGTCTGACCACTAGGAAAAGAACAGATGATGGAACACCTGGGTGAAAGGTGCACCTGTGGACCACAGCTGTCTGACCACTAGGAAAAGAACAGATGATGGAACACCTGGGTGAAAGGTGCATCTGTGGACCACAGCTGTCTGACCACTAGGAAAAGAACAGATGATGGAACACCTGGGTGAAAGGTGCACTTGTGGACCACAGCTGTCTGTGTCATGTTGTCTTGTCTCTGTCCTTTCCCTTCACCCTGTCTCCCTCTGCTGGTCGTGTTAGGTTACCTTTTCTCCCCCGCTTTCCCCCAGCTGTCCCTTGTCTCCTCTAACTACCCATTCACCCCGTTCCCCACCTGTTCCCTTTTTCCCTCTGATTAGGTCCCTATATCTCTCTCTGTTTCTGCTCCTGTCCTTGTCGGATTCTTGTTTGTTTGTGTCATTCATGCCTGAACCAGACTGTCGTCATGTTTGCTGTAACCTTGTCCTGTCCTGTCGGAATCTGCCGGTCCATCTGAGCCTACCTATGTGTGGTAATTAAAGAAGCTCTGTTTAAGTTGATTCGCTTTTGGGTCCTCATTCACGCACCGTAACAGAAGAATCCGACCAAGAATGGACCCAGCGACTTCGGATCCTCTCCACTCAGCCGTCGAGATCCAGGGAGCGATGCTAGGCAGACACAAGCAGGAATTGTCTGCTGCTCGACATGCCGTTGAGACCCTGGCCACCCAAGTCTCCAACCTCACAGAACAGGTTCACCATCTCCGCCTCGATCCACCGGCCACTTCCAGGGCTTTCGAATCTCCGGAGCCCAGAATCAATAACCCGCCGTGTTACTCTGGGGAGCCCACTGAATGCCGCTCGTTCCTCACCCAGTGTGATATTGTGTTTTCTCTCCAGCCCAACACTTACTCCAGGAGCACTGCTCGTGTCGCCTACGTCATATCTCTCCTTATTGGACGGGCTCGTGAGTGGGGCACGGCAATCTGGGAGGCAAGGGCTGAGTGTATTAACCAGTATCAAGACTTTAAGGAGGAGATGATACGGGTTTTTGATCGATCTGTTTTTGGGGAGGAGGCTTCCAGGGCCCTGTCTTCCCTATGTCAAGGCAATCGATCCATAACAGACTACTCTATTGAGTTTCGCACTCTTGCTGTCTCCAGTGGCTGGAACGAGCCGGCCTTGCTCGCTCGTCTTCTGGAGGGTTTCCGCGCAGAGGTAAAGGATGAGATTCTCTCCCGGGAGGTTCCTTCCAGCGTGGATTCCTTGATTGAACTCGCTATTCGCATTGAGCGACGGGTTGATCTTCGTCACCGAGCTCGTGGAAAGGAGCTCGCGCTCTCCATCGCCTCCCTCTCCGCATCACTACCATCTTCCTCTGCCGGCTCGGGTGCTGAGCCCATGCAGCTGGGAGGTATCCGCATCTCGACTAAGGAGAGGGAACGGAGAATCACCAACCGCCTCTGTCTCTATTGCGGTTCCGCTGGTCATTTTGTCACTTCATGTCCAGTAAAAGGCCAGAGCTCGTCAGTAAGCGGAGGGCTACTGGTGAGCGCTACTACTCCTGTCTCTCCTTCAAGATCCTGCACTACCTTGTCGGTCCATCTACGCTGGACCGGTTCGTCAGCTTCCTGCAGTGCCTTAATAGACTCTGGGGCGGAGGGCTGTTTTATGGACGAGACCTGGGCTCGGGAACATGACATTCCTCTCAGACAGTTAAAGGAGCCCACGGCCTTGTTCGCCCTGGATGGTAGTCCTCTCCCCAGGATTCAGCGTGAGACGCTACCTTTAACCCTCACTGTTTCTGGTAATCATAGTGAAACCATTTCTTTTTTAATTTTTCGTTCACCTTTTACACCTGTTGTTTTGGGCCATCCCTGGCTAGTTTGTCATAATCCTTCCATTAATTGGTCTAGTAATTCTATCCTCTCCTGGAACGTCTCTTGTCATGTGAAATGTTTAATGTCTGCTATCCCTCCTGTTTCCTCTGTCTCTTCTTCACAGGAGGAGCCTGGTGATTTGACAGGGGTGCCGGAGGAATATCACGATCTGCGCACGGTGTTCAGTCGGTCCAGGGCCACCTCTCTTCCTCCACACCGGTCGTATGATTGTAGTATTGATCTCCTTCCGGGAACCACCCCCCCCCGGGGTAGACTATACTCTCTGTCGGCTCCCGAACGTAAGGCTCTCGAAGATTATTTGTCTGTAGCTCTTGACGCCGGTACCATAGTCCCCTCCTCCTCTCCCGCCGGAGCGGGGTTTTTTTTTGTCAAGAAGAAGGACGGGTCTCTGCGCCCCTGCATAGATTATCGAGGGCTGAATGACATAACAGTGAAGAATCGTTATCCGCTTCCTCTTATGTCTTCAGCCTTCGAGATCCTGCAGGGAGCCAGGTTTTTCACTAAGTTGGACCTTCGTAACGCTTACCATCTCGTGCGCATCAGGGAGGGGGACGAGTGGAAGACGGCGTTTAACACTCCGTTAGGGCACTTTGAATACCGGGTTCTTCCTTTCGGCCTCGCTAACGCTCCAGCTGTCTTTCAGGCATTAGTCAATGATGTCCTGAGAGACATGCTGAACATCTTTGTTTTCGTTTACCTTGACGATATCCTGATTTTTTCACCGTCACTCCAGATTCATGTTCAGCACGTTCGACGTGTCCTCCAGCGCCTTTTAGAGAATTGTCTTTTTGTGAAGGCTGAGAAGTGCACTTTTCATGCCTCCTCCGTCACATTTCTCGGTTCTGTTATTTCCGCTGAAGGCATTAAGATGGATCCCGCTAAGGTCCAAGCTGTCATTGATTGGCCCGTCCCTAAGTCACGCGTCGAGCTGCAGCGCTTTCTCGGCTTCGCGAACTTCTATCGTCGTTTCATCCGTAATTTCGGTCAGGTGGCAGCTCCTCTCACAGCCCTTACTTCTGTCAAGACGTGCTTTAAGTGGTCCGTTTCCGCCCAGGGAGCTTTTGATCTCCTCAAGAATCGTTTTACATCCGCTCCTATCCTTGTTACACCTGACGTCTCTAGACAGTTCGTTGTCGAGGTTGACGCGTCAGAGGTGGGAGTGGGAGCCATCCTTTCTCAGCGCTCCCTCTCTGACGACAAGGTCCACCCATGCGCGTATTTTTCTCATCGCCTGTCGCCGTCGGAACGTAACTATGATGTGGGTAACCGCGAACTGCTCGCCATCCGGTTAGCCCTAGGCGAATGGCGACAGTGGTTGGAGGGGGCGACCGTTCCTTTTGTCGTTTGGACTGACCATAGGAACCTTGAGTACATCCGTTCTGCCAAACGACTTAATGCGCGTCAGGCGCGTTGGGCGCTGTTTTTCGCTCGTTTCGAGTTCGTGATTTCTTATCGTCCGGGCTCTAAGAACACCAAGCCTGATGCTTTGTCTCGTCTCTTCAGTTCTTCAGTAGCCTCCACTGACCCCGAGGGGATTCTCCCTGAGGGGCGTGTTGTCGGGTTGACTGTCTGGGGAATTGAGAGGCAGGTAAAGCAAGCACTCACTCAAACTCCGTCGCCGCGCGCTTGTCCTAGGAACCTTCTTTTCGTTCCCGTTCCTACTCGTCTGGCCGTTCTTCAGTGGGCTCACTCTGCCAAGTTAGCCGGCCACCCTGGCGTTCGGGGTACGCTTGCTTCCATTCGCCAGCGTTTCTGGTGGCCCACCCGGGAGCATGACACGCGTCGTTTCGTGGCTGCTTGTTCGGTCTGCGCGCAGACTAAGTCCGGTAACTCTCCTCCTGCCGGCCGTCTCAGGCCGCTTCCTATTCCCTCTCGACCGTGGTCTCACATCGCCTTAGATTTTGTCACCGGACTGCCTTCGTCAGCGGGGAAGACTGTTATTCTTACGGTTGTCGATAGGTTCTCTAAGGCGGCTCATTTCATTCCCCTTGCTAAGCTTCCTTCTGCTAAAGAGACGGCACAAATCATCATCGAGAATGTTTTCAGAATTCATGGCCTTCCGTCAGACGTCGTTTCGGACAGAGGTCCGCAATTCACGTCTCAATTTTGGAGGGAGTTTTGCCGTTTGATTGGGGCTTCCGTCAGTCTCTCTTCCGGCTTTCACCCCCAGTCTAACGGTCAAGCAGAACGGGCCAATCAGACTATTGGTCGCATCTTACGCAGTCTTTCTTTTCGCAACCCTGCGTCTTGGTCAGAACAGCTCCCCTGGGCAGAATACGCCCACAACTCGCTTCCTTCGTCTGCGACCGGGCTATCTCCTTTTCAGAGTAGCCTCGGGTACCAGCCTCCGTTGTTCTCATCTCAGTTCGCCGAGTCCAGCGTCCCCTCCGCTCAGGCTTTTGTCCAACGTTGCGAGCGCACCTGGAAGAGGGTCAGGTCTGCACTTTGCCGTTATAGGGCGCAGACTGTGAGAGCTGCTAATAAGCGTAGAACGAAGAGCCCTAGATATTGTCGCGGTCAGAGAGTTTGGCTCTCCACTCAGAACCTTCCCCTTAAGACGGCTTCTCGCAAGTTGACCCCGCGGTTCATTGGTCCATTCCGTATCTCTCAGGTCATTAATCCTGTCGCAGTGCGACTTCTTCTTCCGCGATATCTTCGTCGCGTCCACCCGGTTTTCCATGTCTCCTGTGTTAAGCCCGCTCTTCGCGCCCCCGCTCGTCTTCCCCCCCCCCCCCCCCATCCTTGTCGAGGGCGCACCTATCTACAGGGTCCGTAAAATCTTGGACATGCGTCCTCGGGGCCGTGGTCATCAGTACCTAGTTGACTGGGAGGGGTACGGTCCTGAGGAGAGGAGTTGGGTTCCCTCTCGGGACGTGCTGGACCGTGCGCTGATTGATGATTTCCTCCGTTGCCGCCAGGTTTCCTCCTCGAGTGCGCCAGGAGGCGCTCGGTGAGTGGGGGGGTACTGTCATGTTGTCTTGTCTCTGTCCTTTCCCTTCACCCTGTCTCCCTCTGCTGGTCGTGTTAGGTTACCTTTTCTCCCCCGCTTTCCCCCAGCTGTCCCTTGTCTCCTCTAACTACCCATTCACCCCGTTCCCCACCTGTTCCCTTTTTCCCTCTGATTAGGTCCCTATATCTCTCTCTGTTTCTGCTCCTGTCCTTGTCGGATTCTTGTTTGTTTGTGTCATTCATGCCTGAACCAGACTGTCGTCATGTTTGCTGTAACCTTGTCCTGTCCTGTCGGAATCTGCCGGTCCATCTGAGCCTACCTATGTGTGGTAATTAAAGAAGCTCTGTTTAAGTTGATTCGCTTTTGGGTCCTCATTCACGCACCGTAACAGTCTGACCACTAGGAAAAGAACAGGATCCCTGTGCTCAGCTACCAGCCTTTAGTCTTGGTGTGAGTGTATTTAACACAGAGTACTGTGATAGTGAAAGCAGAATACACTGCGTATGGATTCACTCTTACTCCTCTCACTATCTAGTAAGGTATCGGTCTCAGGAGCAACAACCCTCAGTAACTAACCGCCTGATGCTTCAGCTCAGTAGAAAAGACTGTAATTCACTGTGACTAACCCCACTGGGCAGCCTAAAGTCATTCTATGCATAGAATACATAAGATATCAGCTTATCCCTCAGCATTTCTCCTGACGGAGATTCTGGTGTCAGTCCAAGTTTTGCTCCCCTTTCTTCTCCTCCCCCCTGGATGGCGTGCCAACCCCCCCCCCCCCCCCCCCCCCACCCCCCCACCCCACCCCCGCCTCCCACTATGTCGTCTCAGGGTCTACACACACATGCACACACACACACACACACACACACACACACACACACACACACACACACACACACGCACACACACACACACACACACACAATGCTGACGGTGTGTGGTGGGTTGATGGGTGTCTGCCTCAGGGCAGGGATCTGTCAGTACTGTCCTGCTTCTGTCACACTGCTGTAATTGCCGCAAGTTTGAAAGCACGCACGCACACACCCACACACACATGCACATAATCACACACACATATACTAACAGTAAGTCGCTCTTGATAAGAGTGTTTGCTAAATGACTAAAATGTAAATATATATGTACACACAAACACACACACATACACATACTCTGACACTCACACACACCCTCACAGACACACACACACACACACACACACACACACACACACACACACACACACACACACACACACACACACACACACACACACACACACACACACACACACACACACACACACACACACACCCTCACAGACACACACATACATAATCTGACACACTCACACACACACCCTCACAGACACACAAACACACTCACACACATATTCTGACACACACACACACACACACACACACCCTCACCGACACACACATATACTCTGCCTCTGCTCCATTCTCCTGGGCCCGTTCTCTCTCTTCCCCCTCCAAGGGTCCCAAGGGTTCGTGTCTCTCAGGGGCCATGCTGCTGATGGCCCCTGCCTGTCTAACAGACCCCATCTGAGCTTCAGACATGTACACTGAGGTATCATCCCAAATGACACCCCCTTCCCTTTATAGTGCACCACTTTTTATGCAGTCTGTACACTTCATCTTAGGGACAGATCAACATTTACTGGGGAGGTGGTCCAAAGTAGGGGAGGGTTGATTGGGTTTTTTGGGGCACAGGGGAGGGTAGTGGGTTTTTTCTCTTGTTGTCATGATCGTCGAATGGAGTAGACCAAAGCGCAACGTGGTTAGAATACATTCTTTATTCACGAAGAACACTTAAACAAAAACAAATAAGACGAACGTGACCGTTATATAAACAATGTGCTAACGTGCAACATAACATAGACAATAACCCACCAAATACCCAAAGAAGATGGCTGCCTAAATATGGTTCCCAATCAGAGACAACGATAAACACCTGCCTCTAATTGAGAAACCAATCTAGACAACCATAGACCAACATAAACACCTAGATGAAAACAACCCCATAAATCTAGAAAAAACCCTAGACAGTACAAACACCCTAGAATAAGACAAAAACACACATATCACCCATGTCACACCTGACCTAACCAAAATAATAAAGAAAACAAAGAATACTAAGGTCAGGGCGTGACACTCGTTTACTCTTCTGCTTATATTTTCACTATGAACTATGGCTTGACTTACTTTCGATATTAGCCTAATACAGTTTAGAAACGTTTATGAAGGTTTGGTAGCTACCGCAGGCCTATGATATGAAGGCAGAGTGCCCCGGTGCTCCAACTGATTCTGACAATTGAAATTGAGGTGAGGAAGACTGTTTCAGGCCTACCAGAGTTACTCCTATAATCTAACAATATAATGTTTATCTTCATACAAAATATTTTAATAGAAAATGTATGAATTACCCTCCTTACATCTATATCTGTACAGCAGACGCAGTAGCCATCTGACATAAATAAATGCTTGTCTGTGTTGTACCAAGCCACCGTTCCAAGATATCTCTCTCTCTGGGGTTAGGCCGAAGCTTCTCTTCCTTTATATAGGCTATATATATTTATTAAAATGTTCATATCACACAGTGGACACCAACTGTAAGCCTTAAGGCCTTTGCATGCAGTGCCCTGATACATTTAGTGCTCAAATCTCTGACAGCTGAACTGTGAGTTGGACAATTATAGTTTTAGGAAATTAGCCAAAAAATCTTTTAAAAAATGGCCAATAACGTTTTGCGTATTCTACACATAGAAACACAAGGGATAGTGTTTTTGTCATTTGTTATAGACTGTTTTTCAGGACACGTAAATATGGCTGATTTGGCCAACATCCCTCGATTTTTGATGGTGCCAGGTTGGATCTGAATGCATATGGATGTCCATTAAATGTCTCAGATGCCTGGTAATTTTTTTTTATAACACCTTGAGTTGGACCAGCCCCTCCCCCCAGTAAAGGTCAATCTGTCCTTAACATCTTCCACTGGCTCTGGGTTGATTTGGAGGGGTTTACTTGTACTACTTAGGGGAGTTTAGTGGTCTGTTTATTTGTATGTGTGTTTGTTTAGTATAGTGACCAGAGCCCTGATCAACAGTTGTGATAAAGGGAAGAGGGTGCCATTTGAGATTAAATCAAATCAAATGTATTTACAATGCCCTTTTTACATCAGCAGATCTCACAAAGTGCTTATACAGAAGCCCAACATAAAACCCCAATCATCAAGCAATGCAGATGTAGATGGCTAGGAAAAACTCCCTAGAAAGACAGGAACCTAGGAAGGGGTGGCCAGTCCTCTTCTGGCTGTGCCGGGTGGAAATTATAAGAGTACAGTACATGGCCATTAAGGACAGATCATTCTTCAAGATGTTCAAACATTCATAGATGACCAGCAGGGTCAAATAATAATCACAGTGGTTGTAGAGGGTGCAACAGGTCAGCACCTCAGGAGTAAATGTCAGTTCGCTTTTCATAGTCGAGCACTCAGAGGTCAGGACAGCAGGTGCGGTAGAGTGGGAGGGAGAGAGAGAGTGAGAGAGGGAGAGGGAAGGTCGAAAACAGCAGGTCTGGGACAGGTAGCACGTCCGGTGAACACGTCAGGGTTCCATAACCACAGGCAGAACAGTTTAAACTTAAGCAGCAGCACGATAAGGTAGCACGTCTAGTGAACAGGTCAGGGATCCACAGCCACAGGCAGAATTGCAGCACGACCAGATGGATTGGGGATGGGGACAACCAGGAGTCGTCAGGCCAGGTAGTCCTGAGGCATGGTCCTAGGGCTCAGGTCCTCCAGGAGAGAGAGAGAGATGGGAGAATTAGAGGGAGCATACTTAAGTTCACACAGGACACCATATAAGATAGGGGAATTTCACCAGATATGACAGACTGACTCTAGATACTGGAGGCTGAGACAGGGGGGGTTGGGAGACACTGTTGCCCTGTCCGACGATACCCCAGGACAGGAACAACCAGGCAGGATATAACCCCACCCACTTTGCCAAAGCACAGAACCCCCCTACACTCAATCATTATGACCCACTGAAGAGACGAGTCTTTAGTAAAGACTTAAAGGTCGAGACACAGTCTGCATCTCTCACATGGGTAGGCAGACCATTCCATAAAAATGAAGCTCTATAGGAGAAAGCCCTCCTCCAGCTGTTTGCTTAGAAATTCTAGGGACATTAAGGAGGCCTGCGTCTTGTGACCGTAGCGTACGTGTAGGTATGTATTGAAAAAACAAAATGTGTACAATAGAGGGTTAGAAAACGTATAGTACACTTTTAGTACAACACTCTTTATCAAGCCAACTATGCTTTGAAATATACATTAATTCTATAGTTACGTGTGTGTTGGGCTATGAATCCACCTGTTATGCTCTCTGCTGTAACACACTACAGTATCGTATGTCGTCAGGCAGACTAGGCATATTGCATTTCCTTGGTTAAGCCGATGCCACATTCCTCTTCGTCTTCTCTATTTTTATGTCACACTCTTGGATCATATTCCTTCTTTAATGGATCCATCTAGCCTCTGCCTAGCCCTCGACACATTGGCCTTGTGCAGGGGAGAAGGAAGGGACAAGGGAGGGAGAGGAAAGGGAACATGGCATCCACTCTCCTCCTAGCCAGGAAACCAGATCTCTAGCCCAGCTCGGCTGCATGGGGCTACGCCAGGGGCTGTGCGTTAATAATTTAATAGGAAACTCGACAATCCCTCCATTTCTTTTAAGAGCAAGATGGGACATCTCAATTACCCGTTGTTCAGCAAAACGTAGCTCCCTCTGACAGCCTGCCTGATTTGAGAAGAGAAGTGGAGGATGGATGGATGGAGGAGAGGAATGGAGGATGGATGGATAGAGGAGAGGAGTGGAGGAGAATCAGGCCAAAGAGGGGACAATGAAAGAAAGAGAGTACCCTGAAGTCAAGAGTTTGAACACTGAGCATTTATCTTCCGTCACATTGTTTTTTAGGGCCATATCCTATGCCTCGGGGGGTTGGCTGAGTGCCTGGATCTTAATCAGATTGTATCTTAGTCTACATCCGAAATGGCACTCTATTCCTCACTAAATCCACTACTCTGGTCAAAGTAGAGCACTGTGTAGGGAATAGGGTGGTCACGCCTGCTCCCGCTCCTCCTCTCTGGTGATCAAGGGCGCAAGGCTGCCCTTCATTACGCACACCTGTCATCATCCCTACGCCCAGCTGCGCAATATTGGACTCACCTGGACTCCATTACTTTGTTGATTACCCCCTCTATATCTGTCTTCCTCAGTTTGTTCCATTGACGTCGTTATTTTTCCCCTGTCCAGACGCTGGTCCTGTTCTGTTTCATGTCCATTGTTTTAGAAATGTTCTCCCTGTTCCTGCTTCTCGTCTCCAGCGTCGATCCTCATAAGGGTGCAATTTGGGATACAACCTTAGAGGCTCTTTTCAATCCATATAGTGGAAGTTCAGCATTATTGCGTGATTGAAATGTAAAGACAATGTTCCCGCGTTAGTGGAGACTGCACTCACCGTAAACGCTGCATATGTTATCTCAATTGGGAAATTACCTTTAAGTTTCTATTGCGCAATCTGTAACGCTTTAACGATCCAGATTGCATAGAGCCTAGCTGCATTCTTTACACACCTCTAAAGTCACCTGATTCACACGGTAATAAGAACAACCTCCTACTGTGATAAGAATCCTATCAGCAGTGAGATTCTCGGTGTGTTTCATGAAAAAATCTCACTGCCGATATGTTCTTATCAGTGGGAGGCCATTCCTTCTCTTGCTAGAAGAAAAGTATTACCTGCTGTGTGCCGACACAGTAGTGACGAACCTTCCATTTTCTACATATGGAATCGCAATGCAGTGGCCAACAACTTGACTTTGAGCCAATCAGAGAGCACAAGCCAACAGGAGTGACAACAAAAATAAAAATAATAGGGCATTCTCTGTACATCCACGGTTAAATCCATCCATGCGGCTGGGTAGCCTAGTGGTTAGAGCATTGGGCTAGTAACCGGAAGGTTTCAAGTTCAAACCCCTGAGCTGACAAGGTACAAATCTGTCGTTCTGCCCCTGAACAGGTAACCTGTTCATTCCTAGGCTGTCATTGAAAATAAGAATTTGTTCTTAACTGACTTGCCTCGGTAAATAAAGGTAAAATATCATGAGCCTGTCACACTGCATATCTGATATAGGCTGTGGGATGCTAGCTAAGTGCACAGATGCAATGCACACAACACTAAATACTTCCTCCAAGCTAGCTCACCACTGTAGCTAGTATTGACATTATAATTAAATCAAAATAGATTAGCTAGTTTCCATGAAACAGCTGCCTGTGTTAGCTGCTGAGTTAGTGCAGTGTCCTTAGCAAGCTAGCGAATATGCTAACATTAGCTAGCTATCTAAACATTTGGTTATGGGCTGGCATTACGGGATTATGGAGAGTGAATTAAATTGTTTCGTTGTCATTTTGCTGGGTAGTTATCTAGCTGAGGCCGGTGAGTATCAACAAGGGAATTCTATAGCAATATTAGAACAGCTAGCTAACATTGGACTCTAGACCATAAACTAAGGAACACACAAGCACTGCCAAACAACGCTACTTTCTGGTTTGGAGTATTTGAACAAGGCTGAGTGGCTGACGACTTCAAGGTCTTTGCTGTGAGAACACAGAAGAGATTGACTGCCGACACTCTGTTCAGAGGTGCTAAGTATTATCGGCAAATGTTTGACAATCCTACCAGTGTGTCTGAGCTTTAACTTTCTACACCATGACACCATGGGCAGAGCTAGCATAGACACAATTAACATAATACAGACACACATACTGTACATACACAGACACAATATACATGAACTAGCACACACACACACACACACACACACACACACACACACACACACACACACACACACACACACACACAAGCACATGCATTTCGAAGACACAAACACATTAACAAAAGATGTAACAGTCACCTTGCTGCTGGCTTGTCCTGCTTCACAATATTACTCCATTCCTCTCCTCTATAGAAGAGAGATAGATTGATAAAGACCTTAAATGACCCTCTTTGACTCCCTCTCCCTCTCCCTCTCCACTCCATCCAGTAGCCGGACAGTAAGGCCCAGTGATGTGAAGTAGAAGCGACACACTATTCACTTTATATTTGCATTGGGAGCTTAGCAGCTCTGTGACAAAGGAAGGCATCAGCCCCGCAGACACAGTGGTGTTGCTGCTCTAAAGCCCTGGGAGTTTAAAGGGATCCGTCTGCAGAGCTCACCGTCACGCCTGTGGATCTGTCACTGGTTACTACTCACGGCCTGCGTCCCAAATGACACCCTATTCCCTATAGTGCACTAAAAGTAGTGCACTTCATATGGGAATAGGGTGCCATTTGGGATCTAGGCACGGAGCACAATGCCCTGTTACTCCTTAAGCCTGGTTCTAGTTGGCTGAACCATGTAGACCATAAGCCATAAGCTGTCTGTCACGGACTGAGAAACATTATAGACATACAGAACCAGTCAAACGTTTGGACACACTTACTCATTCCAGGGTTTTTCATAATTTTTACTATTTTCATCACTGTAGAATAATAGTGAAGACATCAAAACTATGAAATAACATGGAGTAACAAAAAAAAACAAATCAAAATACATTATAGATTGTAGATTCTTCAAAGTAGTCACCCTTTGCCTTGACGACAGCTTTGCACACTCTTGGCATTCTCTCAACCAGCTTCATGAGGAATGCTTTCTTGAAGGAGTTCCCACATGTGCTGAGCACTTGTTGGCTGCTTTTCTTTCACTCTGCGGTCCAACTCATCCCAAACCATCTCAATTGGGTTGAGGTCAAGAGATTGTGAAGACCAGGTCATCTGATGCAGCACTCCATCACTCTCCTTCTTGGTCAAATTGCCCTTACACAGCCTGGAGGTGTGTTGGGTCATTGTCCTGTTGAAAAACAAATGATATCGCTGCAGAATGCTGTGGTAGCCATCCTGGTTAAGTGTGCCTTGAATTCTAAATAAATCACTCACAGTGTCACCAGCAAACCACACCCACACCATCACACCTCCTTCATGCTTCACGGTGGGAACCACATATGCGGAGATCATCTGTTCACCTACTCTGCGTCTCATAAAGACATGGCGGTTGGATTCAAAAATGTATATTCTTCTTATTGGTGTCCTTTAGTTGTGGTTTCTTTGCAGCAATTTGACCATGAAGGCCTGATTCACACAGTCTCCTCTGAACAGTTGATGTGGAGATGTGTCTGTTTGACTGACCATGTCTTAAAGTCATTTCTTATTTGAGCTGTTCTTGCCATAATATGGACTTGGTCTTTTAACAAATAGGCTATCTTCTGTATACCACTGTGCCTTGTCATAACACAATTGATTGGCTCAAATGCATTAAAAGGAAAGAAATTCAACAAATATCTCTCAAAAAAAGAAAACACATATATATATATATATATATATATATATATATATATATATATATATATATATATATATACTGCTGATTTTGTACGTTTGCCCACTGACAAAGAAATGACCAGTCTACCATTTTAATGGTAGGTTTATTTGAACAGTGAGAGACAGAATAACAACAAAAGAATCCAGAAAAACGAAGGTCAAAAATGATATAAAATTGATTTGCATTTTAATGAGGGAAATAAGTATTTGACCCCCTCTCAATCAGAAAGATTTCTGGCTCCCAAGTGTCTTTTATACTGGTAACGAGCTGAGATTAGGAGCACACTCCTAATCTCAGTTTGTTACCTCTATGAAAGACACCTGTCCATAGAAGCAATCAATCAATCAGATTCCAAACTCTCCACCATGGCCAAGACCAAAGAGCTCTCCAAGGATGTCAGGGACAAGATTGTAGACCTACACAAGGCTGGAATGGGCAACAAGACCATCGCCAAGCAGCGTGGTGAGACGGTGACAACAGTTGGTGCGATTATTCGCAAATGGAAGAAACACAAAAGAACTGTCCATCTCCCACGGCCTGGAGCTCCATGCAAGATTTCACCTCGTGGAGTTGCAATGATCATGAGAACAGTGAGGAATCAGCCCAGAACTACACGGGAGGATCTTGTCAATGATCTTAAGGCAGTTGGGACCACAGTCACCAAGAAAACAATTGGTAACACACTACGCTGTGAAGGACTGAAATCCTGCAGCGCCTGCAAGGTCCCCCTGCTCAAGAAAGCACATATACATGCCCGTCTGAAGTTTGCCAATGAACATCTGAACGATTGGGACAACTGGGTGAAAGTGTTGTGGTCATATGAGACCAAAATGGAGCTCTTTGTCATCAACTCAACTCGCCGTGTTTGGAGGAGGAATGCTGCCTATGACCCCAAGAACACCATCCCCACCGTCAAACATGGAACTGGAAACATTACGCTTTGGGGGTGTTTTTCTGCTAAGGGGACAGGACAACTTCATTGCATCAAAGGGACGATGGACGGGGCCATGTATCGTCAAATCTTGGTTGAGAACCTTCCCTCAGCCAGGGCATTGAAAATGGGTCGTGGATGGGTATTCCAGCATGACAATGACCCAAAACACACGGCCAAGGCAACAGAGGAGTGGCTCAAAAAGAAGCACATTAAGGTCCTGCAGTGGCCTAGCCAGTCTCCAGACCTTAATCCCATAGAAAATCTGCGGAGGGAGCTGAAGGTTCGAGTTGCCAAACGTCAGCCTCGAAACCTTAATGACTTGGAGAAGATCTGCAAAGAGGAGCGGGACAAAATCCCTCCTGAGATGTGTGCAAACCTGGTGGCGAACTACAAGAAACGTCTGACCTCTGTGATTGCCAACAAGGGTTTTGCCACCAAGTACTAAGTCATGTTTTGCACAGGGGTCAAATACTTATTTCCCTCATTAAAATGCAAATCAATTTATAACATTTTTGACATGCGTTTTTCTGGATTTTTTTGTTGTTATTCTGTCTCTCACTGTTCAAATAAACCTACCATTAAAATTATGGACTGATCATTTCTTTGTCAGTGGGCAAACGTACAAAATCAGCAGGGGATCAAATACTTTTTTCCCTCACTGTATATATACACTGTATATATATTTATATATACACATATATAAACACTTTTTTGGTTACTACATGATTCCATATGTGTTATTTCATAGTTTTGATGTCTTCACTATTATTGTACAATGCAGAAAATAGTACAAATAAAGAAAAACCCTTGAATGAGTAGGTGTGGCCAAACTTTTGACAGGTTCTGTACACTACACAATATAAACAAAAGTATGTGGACACCCCTTCAAATTAGTGGATTTGGCTATTACAACCACACCCGTTGCTTAGAAGTGTATAAAATCGAGCACACAGCCATGCAATCTCCATAGACAAACATTGACAGTAGAATGGCCTTACTGAAGAGCTCAGTGACTTTCATCATAGGATGCCACCTTTCCAACAAGTCAGTTCGTCAAATTTCTGCCTTGCTAGAGCTGCCCCTATCAACTGTAAGTGCTGTTATTATGAAGTGGAAGTGTCAAGGAGCAACAACGACTAAGCCACGAAATGGTAGGCCAAAAAAGCTCACAGAACGGGATTGCCGAGTGTTGAAATACGTAGCCCGTAAAAATCGCCTTTCCTCAGTTGCAACACTCACTACTGAGTTCCAAACTGCCTTTCCATGGCCAAGCAGCCGCACACAAGCGTAAGAGAACCATTCGCAATGCCAAGTGTCGGCTGAAGTGGTGTAAAGCTCGCCGCCATTGGGCTCTGGAGCAGTGGAAATGTGTTCTCTGTGTGGAAGAACTTGACTGGCCTGCACAGAGTCCTGACTTCAATCCCATCGAACAGCTTTGGGATGAACGCCGACTGCGAGCCAGAACTAAACGCCCAACATCTGTGCCGAAACTCACTAACGCTCGTGGTTGAATGGAAGCAAGTCCCCGCAGCAATGTTCCAACACCTAGTAGAACGCCATCCCAGAAGATTGGAGGCTGTTATTGCAGCAAAGGGGGGCATACATATTACTGTAATGCCCATGATTTTGGAATGAGTTGTTCCACGAGCAGGTGTCCACATACTTTTGGTCATGTAGTGTATCTATCAAAAGAGAACCAAGTTTCTTTATGAAAAAAAGACAGTTTTGGCAGTTTGCTCAGTCAGACTAGCAATAAGTACAAGAAAACTGAACCTCATTAGATGAATACTATAGTACCGCTTTAGACACACATACAACATAAAGGGTTGGACAATTCCAGAAATGTTGCAACCCTACACATGTACTTACAGTAGTCCAAAACCTTAGACTTCATGGACATGCCTGCATATTGCTTTTAGACAAAATATGTTAGGCACAGTCAAGAATCACCTAAATCCAATAATGGAATCAATCACCTAGGATTATTTGCTTTCCTAACTAGACATATTTTTACTAAGCTGCCAAGTAGACATATGTTTGTTTGCAGTGGGCTCGGTAGATGTATTCCCTTTCATTGGCAATCACTGCTGTTCTGAAAATGTGTGTGTGTGTGTGTGTGTGTGTGTGTGTGTGTGTGTGTGTGTGTGTATGTGTGTGTGTGTGTGTGTGTGTGTGTGTGTGTGTGTGTGTGTGTGTGTGTGTGTGTGTGTGTGTGTGTGTGTGTGTGTGTGTGTGTGTGTGTGTGTGTGTGTGTGTGTGTGTGTGTGTGTGTGTGTGTGCGCGCCTGCGGGCCAAACTGAAGTCAGGTGTGACAACCTGGTCATTAAACATTCACTGAAAGGGATATAAATAATCACACCCTTACTTCTATATATAGGCCACTTCAAATGACTTTTGACAAAATGGATGAAGACATAGATTAGTCTCTTGTGACAGACTGCACGCGAGAGTTCATCTGTGTCCAAAATGCCACCCTATTCCCTATGAGTCCTGGGGAAGTAGTGCACAGAGAATAGGTTGCCATTTGGGATGCAGACTTGGTTCTGGGTTATGAGATAACCCATAAATAAAAGTCAATGTGACATGTAGGGCAATAAGCCTCACTTAGCCTGTGATTTAAACCTGCCGTTCAGCCTTAAGGAAAGCACAGGTAATAGCTTCCTCTGCACTAAGGCAGATCTTGATGTGTAACTTGAATATGTCAGCTGTTTTTAGTGCTGACCGTCTGGGGTAGTGCCTGCCGTTTGTGTTATGTCTGGGCTCACAGATGTCTGTTTTAAGGGTGCTTCCTACTTGAAGGAGACTTCAGCAAGTAACTCCCGAAGTGTATTAACTGGCTCAGCTTTCCTGAGGTCCACTCAATACAATACGGTCCAGTATACTTCATCAGAGTAGAACAGATTAAGCCCTTACTTAATCATTTTTGTATTTCATTCTTTGATTGCTAACACACAGATTATAATCCCATGTTTAAGAAATGAAATGATCAAACCTCTCCCTAACACTTCAATCTGAAATAAATCTTTGAATATTGGAACCAGGAAATGATTATGATAGATTTTGTCTGTGGGTCCTGCATACGAAAAAGGCAATAAATTATGATATTTATTTTATTTTAATTTATTCCCATGAAATTTGAATGCCTCCTGATCAAGCCCATGATCCTTGGAAATAGAGGTTAGAGGTCAATACTAGTATCACCCTGTAACGACTGTTTTCGGGTGAAAGAGAGGAGGACCAAAATGCAGCGTGATGATAATCCATTATATAAAGGGATACTTAAACAACGAACAAAACAATAAACGAAGCCGAAACAGTCTTGTACCGTGACCACTAACACATAGGAACACTGGTAACAGGAACAATCACCCACAAAATACCCAAAGAATATGGCTGCCTAAATATGGTTCCCAATCAGAGACAACGATAGACAGCTGCCTCTAATTGAGAACCAATCTAGGCAACCATAGACTTACAAAAACACCTAGATAGGAAACACCCTCATAAACATACAAAACCCCTAGACATGATAAAACACCTACATCACCCATGTCACACCCTGACCTAACCAAAATAACAAAGAAAACAAAGAATACTAAGGTCAGGGTGTGACAGTACCCCTCCTCAAAGGTGCGGACTCCCGGCCGCACACCTAACACTATATGGGAGGG